>NC_091057.1:7085522-7151080 GCF_000393655.2 Nicotiana sylvestris | reverse complement strand
AATTAAGGAACTAATGATATGCAATAAATAAATAAAGTTGAAAAAATTAAACTTGACTCAAGACACATTATGGAAGTTAGCAATAGCATTATTCTCATATTGGAGTGTTTGTCTCCCTATACAATCATAGACTCTCGGGATAATTCATATTTCAAGACTAGCTATTTCTTTAGAGCTGAATTAAGTTTAAAATATATTTCTTCATCTGAGCGTGCAGGGCTGTTACAATTAAGCAGCGGCTGAGGAAGAGCATTAGCCGCGGGTTCGAACGAACTCAATAGCTTTTATTTAAATCTTGTATTTGTATTAGAAAATACATAAAATATATATAAATATTTAATTACGAACCCAATAAATAAGATAAAATTTGAGTTTGTGATTAATTGAGAATTTATAAACATCCAATCCTAGCTTCATCTCTAGTGGTAGGGGTGTACATGGACCGGGTTGGTTCAGTTTTTATCAAAACCAAATCAAACCAACTATATCGGTTTGGATTGGTTCGGTTTTATCGGGTTTTCGGATTTTTTTTGTTACGTGAATATTATTTCAATCTTACTTTGTTAAAATTATAGATAAAGCTTTGATAAGTGAATATATGTTTAGTAAATATGAAAAAAAAAATTGACAAACATATGATCTATTAAAATATTCTAATGATAGAATTTTTTTAGTAACACATGATAGTTATTTTCTTAGTCGTCTAACAATAACTTTTCGTTAATTTACGCTTTCAAGATTAATACATGAGAGGATCCCAAATATTTCTATATTTTCTAAAAAATCACTATAAAGTCTTTAAAATATAAATAAAATTTATATATTTATATATCGATTTGGTTCGGATTTTTTTACTCAATACTAAACCAAACCTAGTTGGATTTTTTAATCGGTTTGATTTGATTTTTCGGTTTGGTGCGATTTTCCGATTTGGTTTGAACACCCCTATCTGGTGGTAAGGTGTCCCACATTTGTTGAGGGATGGATGGTACTATGGTCTTGGGCAAGAGTTGGAGTCACTCGGCCACCAATTATCAACATTTGGCCCATTGTTTCCCGTTAAAACAATTCGCCCCAAGTTGATCTATTTGTCAAGTGGCCATGTAACGACCTTGTTTTTTGTTTTTTTGGGGGGAAATTCCTAGGAAACTCGCAGCCGCCACACTTCGGGTGCGCACTGAGTAATTTGCTCAGTATATATTAGCTTGCAAATCACACAGGAGATATAAACCGTATTAGATATGTCCGGTGCGATAAGCTCTGACCGAGGAGACTATTGGTGAGGGGAATCCATTTCAGGTCTCCCATGTGAGAAATCACTCACCCGACTAACTCAGCCAACTCTGGCAGGTGTGGCTTCAAAGTAAGTCTTTTGTGAAGGCTTTCTTTTTGTCATTTTTCTCCCTCTTGTTCTGACAGTTGCACGAGACATTATTATTTAAGTTCTATAAATAGGGGAGAAACATTATTTCCCTTTTCACATCAAAAACTTGAAACTCCAAATAGCTCATCAAAATGTTTTCCAAAACTAATCTTTTTCTTTGCCTTTCTTTGGCTATTTTGGTAATAGTAATATCCTCACAAGTTGATGCAAGGGAGATGTCTAAGGCGCCTGCTTCAATAACCCAAGGTTTATTTACTTCTTCACTCTATTACTTGTAGTTATTTTCACTTTTAATATTTTGAGTCAGTAAACGGATGTTATAAATGTTTAAATATTCAGGTAACATTTTGCTTTGAATTTTTTGATCTTAAATATATCATAATATTTTATACAGAAGTCTCATTAATGAAAAAAATCGGAATTTAGGAATTAAAAAATTATTAAATGTTGGTGGCATTCTTTGCTGTAGCGGATTTAAAAGGAAAGTAAAACACATGATTGAAACGAAGGGAGTAAATGTTTACATAAGTATTATTTAACATTTTGCTGAAAGTTTAATGGGCATTTTGAAACTTTCTGAGATATTCCACATCTAAAATATTCGTTATCTTATGATATCCCAACACCGCAGAAATTTCTTCTTTTTGTCATTGTTGAATTTGGTAATTAACTCGTATAATAGTTTAAACTCTATTGCTAGAGCAGGGTCACTTCAACTTAATTATTTATATGTCAACATTCTTTCTTGCGGCCATGATTCTTTTTTGGCCAAACACGTGAAATATATTTACTTTTGGATGGCAATTAGATTTGAATATTCAAAACCTTGTTTCAATCAATTATGGATCAATAACAATAACAATAAAATTAGTGTAATTCCATAAGTGGGCATGAGAAAAATAGTATTTACGCAGATCTTACCCTTATCTTTAGAAGGTAGAGAAACTATTTTTGATAGACTCAACTCCAGGAAGGATGAAAAAGTAGTAGAAATAAGCAGTAATACCAGTAAGATAACAAGATAATCGAAGCGACAGAACTAGAGGTAGTGAGAAGAATCTGAAAATAAGAAAATACAAGATTAACATTGATATTACTAGTAAGAACAAAGAAGATGCATGCCTACCTACTAACTTCTACCCAAATTCTCGACCTCCACGCCTTTTTATTAAGGGATTTATGTCTTCGGTAAGATGAAGCAGCGCCCTGTCCTGCCAATCGTGTGATCATTTTATTTAAAACTTAAGTTGTTAGACGAGGAACGCACGTTCATCCTAACTTATTATTTATGCCTGCAGCACTGAGAATTAATATGGTTACAAATTAATTTCTTCCTTTATTGGTTAACCTATAACTAATACATTACTCTACATAACCTAATTTGGTGCAGCAATGAATTCAAACAGCATTACTGATCAGAAGACGGGTGCAGGAATCACCCGTAAGATACCGGGTTGGATACGAAAAGGTGCAAAACCTGGAGGCAAAATCATTGGCAAAGCTTGCAAAATTTACTCATGTAAATACCAGATTTGCAGCAAATGTCCTAAATGTCATGACTAATGTACTTGTGCTGGTGTGAGTCTAGTTTTGAGAATAAAGGGAAAGCTATGAATAGCCTAATATAATTCTATTCACTTTCCTCTAGTTAATTTCTCTTAGTTTGTGTTTTGTTTTGTTAATAGTTATTATATTGTTGGAACTTGCAACAAGTCTTGGGTCAATATATATTCTTGTTTTCTAGTCTTTAAATTGTATGGTATTTAATTGTATTGTATTTTTCTTTAGTCACGTGATATTTGAAACCAAATCTGATTAAATCTAATTCACGTTGAATACGTTCTACTACGGTCAGATCTTTTTATAACAATATTCATATATAACAGTCTTTCATTATAAAAGACAAGTTTTTTCTTGGAACCAATTTTTATGTTATGTTATAATACATGATTTCTATAAAAACACTTCACTAAAGCAGCCAAAAAATATCGGAACAAACAAGGCTGTTATAGAAAGATTTCGCTGTACAAGGAGACGGTTCCTATAAAAAGATTTATCATTTTTAGAGTTCGAACCTAAGATTTTTGATTAGATTAAGTATAGAAATAACCTTTATCAAAAGTATAGTACTACCGACAGTGAATAGTATTTCAGTGAACGAGCAGAACCTGTGCTCTGATACCAGTTGTTGGGAATAAACCCCTTACCAAAATAATATTCACGGTAATAAAGCGGAATAATAATGTAGCACCGAGATACGGTAATTAACAAGAATAAAAGAGTAACAATGACACCAAGATTTTTACGTGGAAAACCCTTCTGAATAAGGGAAAAAACCACGACCCCGAGAGGAGCAACTGATATCACTATAGTAAGGAATTTTACACTTTGTAGGTCGGAGATAAATACTCCAAAGACCACTACAACACTCAAAAGAAATAACCCTCTTTTGATATTCCCACCTCACTACAATATCGCTCACTCTCTATTTTCCTCACAGACTATTTTCTTATACCTTGTCTGTGAAACCTCACTCTTTCTTTCTCTCTTTGTTGGTGTGTAGAAATGAGAGTTGAAGCTCTCCTTTTATAGCCAAAGCTTCACCCTCTAAAGCCTACAATATTTGACAATTTACACACACTTTTCACAATTCAACAAAGTTGGCTACCAAACCAAAGAAATTCAACAAGGTTGGCTACCAACCAAACCAAGTCAACAAGGTTGGCTACCAAACCAAAGAAAACTCTTATTAGGCACATGCCTAATACTTCTTCAATGAGATGGACATCATCAATCTCCCCCTCCAGTCTCATTCATCTAGAGGAGGTAGCACTGTCTTCTAGTTTGAGTGCATGCCGACAAGTTCTTTGCATAGCTCGAACTTGTTCCTTGGTACCACCTTGGTCAGCATATCTGCGGGATTCTCACTTGTAGAAATCTTCAAGACTTTTAGAGATTCATCATCTACCATTTCTCGAATCCAATGATATCTCACATCAATGTGTTTGGTCCTTGCATGGTACATAGAGTTCTTGCTAAGGTCTATTGCACTTTGACTGTCACAATAGACGACATACTCCTTCTGATGCAATCCAAGCTCTTGAAGGAATCGCTTGAGCCATATCATCTCCTTGCCAGTTTCTGTAGCGGCAATGTACTCTGCTTCAGTTGTTGAAAGTGCAACGCACTTCTGCAACTTAGACTGCCATGATATAGCTCCCCCTGAAAATGTAAATAAATATCCAGTAGTAGATTTTCTGTTGTCAATGTCACCTGCCATATCAGCATCTGTATAGCCCTTCAAGATTGGATCAGATCCTCCAAAGCACAAACAATCTCCCGTGGTACCTCTCAGGTACCTGAGTATCCACTTGACTGCTTCCCAATGTTCCTTTCCAGGATTTTCAAGAAACCTGCTGACAACACCAACTGCGTGAGCAATATCAGGTCTAGTACATACCATTGCATACATCAAGCTTCCGACTGCTGAAGAATAAGGAACTTTAGCCATGTTCCCTTTCTCCTCCACTGTTGTAGGACACATCTTCTTACTCAACTTTAGATGACCAGCAAGAGGTGTGCTGACTGGCTTAGCATTCTTCATGTTGAAGCGTTCTAGTACACGTTCAATGTACTTCTCCTGAGATAGCCACAACTTTCTACTTGTTCTCTCTCGAACTATCTTCATCCCTAGAATTTGTTGTGCTGGGCCCAAGTCCTTCATATCAAATGACTTGGACAGATCTCCTTTCAACTTTGCTATCAACCCCTTGTCTTTTCCTACAATTAACATGTCATCCACATACAACAACAATATAATAAAGTTATTCTCAGAAAATCTTTTGAAGTATACACATGGATCAGAATAGGTCTTTAGGTATGTTTGACTTTTCATGAATGAGTCAAACTTCATGTACCACTGCCTTGGTGCCTGCTTCAATCCATAAAGACTCTTATTTAATTTGCACACCATGTGTTTCTTTCCAGCTACTTCAAATCCTTCTGGCTGCTCCACATAAATCTCCTCTTCCAAATCTCCATGAAGAAATGCAGTTTTCACATCCAACTGCTTCACTTCAAGATCTAGGCTAGCTGCTAAGCTCCAAATTGTTCGAATAGAAGTCATTTTGACAACATGTGAGAAAATTTTGTCAAAATTAATACCTTTCTTTTGTTCGAAGCCTTTAACCACCAATCGAGCTTTGTATCTGACCAGCTTGCCATTTCCATCTTTCTTGAGTTTAAAGACTCATTTTCATTTGAGCGGTCTTTTACCCTTTGGAAGTTCAACCAGCTTGTATGTGCCATTTTTCTGTAGAGATTCCATCTCTTCTTGCATAGCTTTCATCCGCTGGTTCTTTTCTGGATGGGACAACACCTCCTTAAGACTTTCTGGCTCCCCCTCATCACTGATGAGGACATACTCTGTGGAAGGGTACCTGCATGACTCTACCCTTGGCCTCTCTGATCTCCTCAGAGGTTGAGGTTGTTCTTCTCCCTGAGTGGGGTGCTCCACTTCCTCGACACCTTCATCAAGTTGCTCCCCCTGCTCAATAACCTCACCAGGTTGCTCCCCCTGCTCGGCAACCTCGTCGGTCGTACTTTCTGCACTTGTGGGATTGTTAGAAGTAGAAGGAATAGTAACAAAGTTAGGAATTATACCATTCTTCGCCTTTTCTGACATATCAGCAGCAGTTCCAACTTCACTTTCTCGGAAGACTACATCTCTACTTCTGATGACCTTCTTTTTTACAGGATCCCACAGTCTGTACCCGAACTCTTCATCTCCATATCCGATAAATATGCAGAGAACAAATTTATCATCCAACTTTGTTCTCTGCTCTTTTGGTACATGTGCAAAAGCTCTGCAACCGAACACCTTCAGATGCGAGTAGGACACCTCCTTGTTGGTCCAAACTCTCTCTGGGATTTCAAACGCCAACGGAACTGATGGACTCCTATTGATCAGGTAACAGGCTGTCTGAACTGCTTCACCCCAGAATGACTTAGGCAGTTTAGCCATTCTGAGCATGCTTCTCACCTTCTCCACAATGGTGCGGTTCATCCTCTCGGCTACGCCATTGTGCTGTGGGGTTCCAGGAACTGTCTTTTCATGTCTGATCCCATGACTTGAACAATACTCTTCAAATTCCCTTGAAGTGTACTCACCTCCATTGTCACTTCGGAGACGCTTTAGCTTTCGACCCGTCTCCCTTTCTACTAGAGCATGAAACTTCTGGAAAACTTGAAACACCTGATCTTTGGTTTTCAAAATATAAACCCATAATTTTCGTGAAGCATCATCAATAAAAGTAACAAAATATTTGTTACCGCCCATTGATTCAATTTCCATTGGGCCGCAAACATCAGAATATACTAAATCAAGTATATTCAATTTTCTTTCAGACGATGTCTGAAATGAGACTCTATGCTGCTTACCAAATAAACAGTAGTCACAAGGTTTTACCGTTGTACCTTTGGCATAAGAAATGAGTGATTTCTTGGCAAGAATCTGCAATCCCTTCTCGCTCATATGACCCATTCTTTTGTGCCACAAATCTACAGAAATCTCATCTTGTGCCGCGTTCAATTCACCTTGGCATATTTCTGCATTTGTCCTGTACAACGTGCCACGAGCAACTCCCTTTGCAATCACCAATGATCCCTTAGTGAGTCTCCACTTTTGATTTGCAAAATAACTCTCGTATCCATCTCGGTCTAAAGCAATTCCCGAGATCAAGTTCATCCGCAAATCAGGTACATGCCGCACATCCTTTAGAACCAATGTGCATCCGACATTTGTCTTGATACAAATGTCACCAATCCCCGCAATCTTTGAGTAACTTGTGTTACCCATTTTCACTGTGCCGAAATCACCTGCTACATATCTGCAAAAAAGATCTCTTACCGGTGTGGCATGGTGAGATGCCGCTGTGTCAACCACCCATTCCGACTCTGGACCTGACAGGTGCATGCATTCCTCTTCCTCATTTATAAAGAGGACAACATTATCATTATTTTGCACCATGGCGGCTGTGTTGTCGTCATTCTTCTGGCCACTGGTTTCACCTTTGCCCTTCCTTGGATTTGGGCAATCTCTTTTGAAGTGACCTGGTTGATTACAGTTGTAGCAATTTCTGACTCTTGATTTGGATCGGTTCTTTGACTTCCCACGAGCTCCGGATCTACCATAGTTGTTCGAACTCCTTTGATAACTCCTGCCTCTACCTTCTGTGATGAGAGCCTGTCCTTGATTTTCAGGCTTCTTTCTCATCTTCTCATTGAGTAGAAGAGCCGATGTGACATCTTTCAACTCAATAGTAGTCTTACCGTGCAAGATGGTTGTTGCCAAATTATCGTACGAAGATGGCAACGAGTTCAATAGCAAGATGGCTTTATCTTCTTCCTCGATTTTCACTCCGAGGTTGGCAAGCTATGTGATTAGTACGTTAAACATATTTAAATGTGACAAAAAATTCGTACCTTCACTCATGTGTAGGGCGTATAACTGCTTCTTCAGGTACAATTTATTTGTAAGTGTTTTGGACATGTATAGGCTTTCCAACCTTGTCCAAATTCCACGTGCAGTGTCTTCATCAATGATGTTATTTACCACATCATCTGATAAGTGCAACCTGATTGCACTAGCAGCTCTTTCATCAAAGTCAGCCCAATCCTCAGTTTTCATGGTATCAGGCTTTTTGGAATCAACATCTAGAACCTTGTGTAATCCTTGTTGGATGAGCAGATCTCTCATCCTTCTTTGCCATGTTGAGAAACCGTTATCTCCGTTGAATTTTTCTACCTCGTACTTTACTCCAGACATTTTTATTTTTCACCAAGTATAGTACTACCGATAGTGAATAGTATTTCAGTAAACGAGCAGAACCTGTGCTCTGATACCAGTTGTTGGGAATAAACCCCCTACCAAAATGATATTCTCGGTAATAAAAGCGGAATAATAATGTAGCACCGAGATACGGTAATTAACAAGAATAAAAGAGTAACAATGACACCAAGATTTTTACGTGGAAAACCCTTCTGAATAAGGGAAAAACCACGACCCCGAGAGGGAGCAACTGATATCACTATAGTAAGGAATTTACATTTTGTAGGCCCGAGTAAAATACTACAAAGACCACTACAATACTCAAAAGAAATAACCCTCTTTTGATATTTCACCTCACTATAATATTGCTCACACTCTCTATTTTCTTCACAGACTATTTTCTTATACCCTGTCTGTGAAACCTCATTCTTTCTTTCTAGCTCTCAGATATATTTTCCTCTGAGATTGTGATAAAAGAATGAGAGCCGAAGCTCTCATTTTATAGGCAAAATATGCCTACCAACCTTGACCTTTCAACTTCTGCAGCCTGTCATTTTTAACAGAAAAATGAGAAACGTGGGTTGCCTGCTTCTGCCAACTTTGAAAATGAAGAAGAAAGGAAGAAAATAACTTCTTTAAAATATGGGCTGGACCCCACAGGAGGCTGCCAAGAAAGTATAACCATTTTACAAGGAGTTATTAGTGTATTTAAAATGGTTTTCAAATGGCTACAATTTTCCAAACCAGAATGAGGCTGCCAAGAATCCAAGAAAATTGTGTATCATTGAGGAATACACTATGCATCAAAATGTGATACGAGATCATTACATTGTAATTGTACCTTATTATTGGTAAATTTTGGACTTCACCAAAAATAATTAAGGAAGTAATGATATGCAATAAACAAATAAATAAATAAAGTTGAAAAAATTAAACTTGACTCAAGACACATTATGGGAAACACGTTTCTTTCACGATCCATCTCATCTTTTCATCAATGGAAGTTAGCAATAGCATTATTCTCATATTGGCGGAATTACGGTTGTTTGTCTCCTTATATGATCATAGACTCTCGAGATAATTCATATTTCAAGACTAGCTATTTTTTAGAGTTGAATTAAGTTTAAAATTCATTTCTTCCTTCGAGCGTCGGGGGATGTTAAGTAGGGGCTGAGGAAGAGCATTATTCGCAGGTTCGAACAAACTCAGTTTAAACCTTGTATTCGTATTAGAAAATACATAAAATATGTATAAATATTTATTTAAGAACCCAGTTTCTAAGCTAAACTATGGGTTTGTGATAAATTAAGAATTTATAAACTTCGAATGCTAGCTTTGTCTCTCTTATTAAGGTGTCCCATATTTGTTGGGGGATGGTTTGTTATATGGTCTTGGGCAAGAGTTGGAGTCACTCGGCTACCAATTATCTACGTCAAGAGTTGGAGTCACTCGGCCACCTATTATCTACGTCAAAAGTTGGAGTCACTCGGCCACATATTATCTACGTCAAGAGCTGGAATCACTCGACCACCAATTATCTACATTTGGCCCATTGTTTCCCATTAAAACAATTCGCCCTAAGTAAACAATCCAAATTGATACAATTTGTCAAGTGGCCATGTAACGACATTGTTTTTGTTTTTTTCTTGGAAAGTTCCTAGCAAACCCGTAGCCGCTACCCTTCGGGTGCACACGGGGTAATTCGCCCACTGTATATTAGCTCACAAATTACACAAGAGATATAAACCGCATTAGGTACACCCGATACGACGAGCTCTGACTGAGGAGACTGCTAGTGAGGGAATCTATCTCAGGTCTCTTATGTGGGAAATCACTCACCCAACTAACTCAGTCTACCTTGGCGTGCGTGACTTTAAAGTAAGTCTTTTGTGAAGGCTTTCCTTTTTGTCATTTTTCTCCCTTGTTCAGAGCAAGTTGTTCTATAAATAGGGGAGAAACATTATTTCCCTTTTCACAGCAAAAAATTAAAACTCGATATAGCTCATCTATCAAAATGTTTTCCAAAACTATTCTTTTTCTTTGCTTTTCTTTGGCTATTTTGGTAATGGTAATATCCTCACAAGCTGATGCAAGGGAGATGTCTAAGGCGGCTGCTCCAATTACCCAAGGTTTATTTACTTCTTCACTCTATTACTTGTAGTTATTTTCACTTTTAACCTTTTGAGTCTGCAAATGGATGTTATAAATGTTTAAATATTCATGTAACATTTTGCTTTGAATTTTGTGATCTTATGTCATAATATCTTATACAGAAGTCTCATTAATGAAATAAAAAATCGAAATTTCAGAATTAAAAAATTATTAAATGTATTGGTGGCATTCTTTGTTGAAGCGAATTTAAAAGGAAAGTAAAACACATGATTGAAACGAAGGGAGTAAATGTTTACATAAGTATTATTTAACATTTTGCTGAAAGTTTAATAGGCATTTTGAAACTTTCTGAGACATTCCACATCTAAAATATTCGTTATCTTATGATATCCCAACACAGCATAAGTTTCTTCTTTTTATCTTTATTGAATTTGGTAATTACCTTGTATAATAGTTTAAACTCTATATCCCAACACATCTAAAATGTTTAAATATTCATGTACAAATTATTACTCCCAAGAGCACTCGATTTATGTGATAGTATTTGATTGGATATAAAATTAAAAAGAAAATAAAACGTATGGTTCTTAAACAAGTATATATATTTGTGAGGTTATAAATCATATTCCATTCGGTCTACTTTTATTGGATATTTGGCCTTTTTCTTGTGATCTATAATATTTAATTTTTTCAGATATCGGGAAGAAATTAACTCTTTTTTTCTAAAGTTGCCTTTATAGAAAAGAGCCCGAGAGTATTTGTTATATTTCCAATGAACAAATTAAAGTTAATATGATCACTTTCATTATTAATTAATATTAAAAGGTAAATTCTTAATATGTGCGAAAACGACCAAAAAAAATTCAAAATAGACCAAAAGGAGTATCATTTAAAACTATTACACCTGGCAATCTAAACTTAAGTAATGATATGATGGAAGAAACATACTAGTTTCTATTTTTGAAAGTATGGTGAAAAGTACTTTTCCTCAATAAATGGGTTCCCTCTCTATTTCTTAAGTGCCGCTGATTTATTTTTTATTTTTTTTTAAAAGATGCTGTTATGGAAAGCACAGTTAATTATCTCTTGAATGAAACATTTTGTTAGAGAAGGGACATATTTATTCTAATTACTCAATTTGTTTCAAAAACAATGAACCTTTACTATTTTGGGAGTCGAACAATGTTTTGTTTGACTCTGTTTTTCTCAAATAATTTTTCAATATTTAATTGATAACTACTATAACTTATAATATTTTTTATGTAATTTTTAAATTTGTCAGTTTTATTTAAAAAAACTTACAGAATCTATGAATTCGCATAAAACTTTGTCAATTTAACTCTTGTACTCGAAAAAGATTCAAACAAATTGAAACAAATAGAGTATTTGCTGGCAACGTAACACTGAAAATTATTGACATAAATTTCCCTTTTTAGGTTAACCTATAGCTAATACATCATAACCTTTTTTGCAGCAATGGATTCAAACAACATTAGTGATCAATCGGGTTCAGGAGTTCGTCGGGCAATATGTGCGTTTTGTAAATGTTGTGTCAAAAACTAGAATAATGATATTGTATAGTCACTTTCAAAATATATAAAATATATATTTATATATTATATATTTTTCGACTATAAAATACGCACAACATTGTGGTACTTATAAGTATTAGTTTGTGTTTTGTTTTACATGTCTTGTCCGGCTGTCTTTCAACTTTGTGGTACTGTAATTTTAATTCTTGGCAATAAATAGTACTACTAATTAGTGTTTATGGTTATAAATTCAGAATTCACGTTTGGCTTTTTTATGATCGAACGAGACGGAATGATTAGTCTTCAAATCAAAATAAAAATAAGGACTGGATGAGAGTACATATGATGTCTTCAAGTTATAAATATTGTAGGAACATTTAAGAAAAAAACAACTAGTGAAGATATATAGTATCAAAATTTACCCCATGTGACTAATTGAACAACACAAATAAAAGATCTATTTATATGATAAAATTTATGAACAATTCAACAAGGTATGTTGAATAAAGATTACACAACACATATCAGATTTCTTAATCTGGAAAACTTGCGAACAATTTAAAAAGATCAGTAGAATAAGGAATGAACAGAAGTAAGATTTGTCTATCTGGCAAAACTTGCAATTAATTTAACAAGATAAATTATTATAATAACAAGTTTTATCCATCCAGAAAACTTGTGAACAATGAAACAATACATGCAAGATTTTTGCATCCAGCAAAACTTATGAAGAATATAACAAGATAGCTGCAGAATTAAGATAGTACCAATTTTTGCCTATCCAGTAAAATTTGGAAACGATTGAACAATATATGCAAATTTTACCCATATGGCAAAACCGTAAAAACTTGTGAACCAATTTTGTGATAAAGTTAAAGTTAAATTTAAAAATAAAAGTTTATCTCAATTTATCTAGTGTAAAATCGAACACATATTTTCTATTATACTTAATTTTAGTCCAATGAACAAACAATAAACTAAATAATCTCATCATTATTTTTTTACGACCAGGAATTTCCATCGTCGGGATCGTGATGGCGCCTAACATTTCACTTGCTAGGCAAGCCAACGTTAGAACAGTTTATCTATTTTTAACAGTTTGAAGTAAATACGAAGAAAGAACTCTGTCACGACCCGGATTTCCACCGTCGGGACCATGATGGCGCCTAACATCAGACTCGCTAGGCAAGCCAACGTTAGAGTTATAATCACCTTTTTCCTTTACATTTTCATAGTTAAGATTAACAAAAGCTAATCAATTAGAAATAAAAGTGGAAGTACATATTTAACTGATTATCCTTATATTATTAACAAAACCGAAACAGTTACTGTCGACGCCCCCTTTTTCTAAGAGTCGAAATCGGGTATACGACATTATGAGGACAACTCTATTCCCTTTCGAGAATTGGGTTTTGGAATTTTGAAGAGTCGTCACCTAATGATTGTAGTGCATTAGGACACTTTTAAGAAAGGTTTGAGTTGGAAAATCAGAGGTTGGGTAAGGGCTAGAAATTATCTCGAGGGGAAGGTGTTAGGCATCCCTCAAGATCCACTAGTGTGGTCCCGGCCATGTTACAATTGTGACTTTACAAGTAAACAATCAAGGCTCAAATAAGGACTCGCATATAACATTGCAATTAGGTTGAAAACTTTTGAAGGCAAGTAGAGAGGGCAGAAATTTATGAAAAAAGATTTGAATAGTTTTACAAGAAGAGATGAAAGCAAATAAAGGGAAGGGGGTCCTAGGTGTATGATTATTATGGATCACTTCAATGCAATATCCACTGTCGCACCTCCTTTTTACATACCCGAGAGGGTGCGTAGGGAGTTTTCTCCAATTAAAGGACAGTTGAAACGGGATTTGTTTGTTTGTTTCAGAGTCGCCACCTGGGAATTTTAAGGCGTCCCAAGTCACCGGTTTTAATCCCTAAATCGAGGAGAATATGACTCTGTCTATTTAACAGTCTGCGCACCAGAAATCCGGATAAGGAATTTTGTTAACCCGGGAGAAGGTGTTAGGCATTCCCGAGTTCCGTGGTTCCAGCACGGTCGCTCAACTGTTATATTCGGCTTGATTATTTTGATTTGTAAAATACATTTTTATTGCATGATTTTATTGTTACCGCTTCTATTTAGATTTAAAGACCCTTCTTTGAATCGAATCACGCGTACGTGTATCCGTTTTATATATTATATATATTTTAACGTGAAAAATCGTGTCACGCGTACGTATACACAATGATATTGATAATATAATAATTATTATTTTTTTTGAAATTTTTTATTAATAAAAAAAAGACTAATTCGAAATTGTGCTTAAAATAAAATTAAGAACGTTCGTCGCTCTTGTATAATTAAATATTGAACCGCACATCTCGAGTTATATGAAATTAATATTGATATTCTCCGAAGAGCCCCCTTTTTATTAAATGTTCGTTCGAAGTTGCGCGAACGCATAATCCGAATTGCTTTTAGAAATATAATCAGGTTACGCGAACGCATCCCTAAGCACGCAAAATATTCTTAATAGTAGTATAGATTTTCCATAAATTGTTGAATGTTAACCGCAAATTATATTTTTTGCGTAAGAATTATATTTCTCCAAGCCATTCAAATTTAAAAGGGTAAAAATAAACGTGGGATTAATAATACCATTTTTCCGTAAATACAATATATGCATACCCAAAAAATGAATTGCATATAAAACTAGGAAAGAGAATTAATTTGATAAACAAACTAATAGTTTTCGAAGAAATTATATCTCCTTCTCATCTACTTGTTTTTAGTCCAAAGTTATAATGGTTTGGTTAATGTTTGCAATGGAAGATAAGAGTCAAGTTGATAAGAAAAAAAGAAATATTACAAACTGATTCAATAAAATTGCTTTATATACAACGTAGTTGTTCGTCGGAACCATTCATAATATTTTAACGTCGTAACAAGCTAATCAATTCGTCGGAACCATTCATAATATTTTAACGTCGTAACAAGCTAATCAATTCACCTTTCTTATGGTTATACATATACCCGTTATCTTACCATATATGAACATACAACTTATATCAATCTAAACCAAAATCAGATTTTTTACAAGATATACTAATAATGTAATTTCTTGATACTTCCATTCTACTTTACATTTAGCTAACAATATTACGGGATGTAATTAATGGCCCATTTTATGCCATGTTCCCTACCTTGATATTTCAATCATGACTTCACTTAATGAAAATTCCGAAATAGATGATATTATTACAACGCTTAAACGAACTTTAAGAGGTAACAATTATCTTATATTCATTACGCCAAACGTACTACTATATTAATCAACTGAAACAAAAACCAAATTTTTAACTAATGAACTTGAACGAATGGAAAACAGAATTATAATTCCCGAACTTCATTAATTTGTCATGTTGAAGCTTTTCGTGACATGAATTTACAGATATGTACCTGATATTGGAAGCAAAAGAAAATGAAGATGAGAATCAGCAGCAGTAATAACAGTACAACCGCAACAACTGCCCAGCAACAGTAACAACCCAGTAACAGACCGGTGGAGTAGTAATCCAAAAACAAATGCTTCCAACTTTTATGAAACAACAACAATTAATGCTGATTTCAAACAAAGAAAGAAAGCAGTAGATTTTTTCGGAATTTTTCTCTCTTCTATTCTCTGTCCGTTTTTTCTCTCTATCTGTGTGTGTATTTTTTCTCTCGTATCTCTTTCTATATTCTCTTCTTTTTATCTTCTTCTCTGTCTTGTGTTCAAGACTTCACATATATAACACATCCCATAAACCTTTCAATTAATTAAAATCCATACTTTTTCTCTACCCAACCCATTATCTTTCCACTCATTTCTATTACATTAAATAAACATATCACACCACCCCATTATATTTTGTCCCCCATGCTTCATTTAAAATAATGCAAGATTCCCCTTTAAATTAAATCTTGTCCCCCCTTTATATTAAACAACTATATCACAACCCACCCCATTTCATTTTGTCCCCCATGCTTCAAATAAACAATTTCAAAATGTACAATTCCTAAACTACCCCTCACGACCTTACTGAAATTACCAAACTACCCCTGAACGTACTACAAATTACCAAACTACCCATCAGCTATAACACATCAATTAATCAAACTTAACCAAAATATAGACAATATGATCAATTTCTAACAATGTTCAAACAACAATATGAACACGGATGAACATCATAACAACAATATCACATGAACACGATTTTAACAACAATTCAACAACCAAATCACATGAACACAAATTGAACAACAAAGAACAACTAAAATTTGATTGAACACTATTTTAGCAACAAACAATCCTATTTTCGGATTCAACAACAACAACAAACAAAGTATGAAGATTTCTAAATTCAATCATATTGAACTTAAAATCAATTCTAACAACATTACAACCAACAATTCCTATATTAAACTTTATGAGACAAATTCAAGAAATAATCACAAATGGTAAACAAGAAATCAAGCTATACAAATTTCGGATTCAAGAACAATCCAAACAAAGTATGAACATGAATGAATCTATTTTAAGCAACAAACATGACGGATTCTAACGATTCAAACAACATTAATATTTTCTGAAAAATGCATAACACATGAAACAAATTGAAGAAATAATTAATTAAATTTCAATTTGAATCTAACAAACATTAAACCAACAAATATTCACTTAAACAACAATACAAACATGAAATAAACATGAAAAATAACTAATTAATCCTTCATTTGAAATCTGGAAAAATAATTTAACAAACAACACATGAACATGAACAAAACCAAAATCAAATATCTAAACATAAACATGAACAAAACAAACATTCGCCGATTTTAGATTCGAAAATATCAAACAAAATGCGGACAAAATAAAATTCAAAAAAACTACTAACCGGACTGAAACGAAGAGTGTATGGACTGACTCGACGACGAACACGAACCTATGAAGTTGACGCAACGCCAAAGCAGTAGCCATGGCGCGGGCAGCCGCGAATAAAAGTCGAAGGTAACGCAGCGGCAACAACAGTCGAAGGTAACGCAGCGGCAACAGCAGTCGAAGGTATCTGGACGGCGAGGTTGAATGAAGCTGAAGCAGCAGCGCAGAACGGGGGAGCTGGAGGATGAAGCAATAGCCGAAGAAGATGAAACAGCAGCTCGGAGGAAGGAGGAGAAGCAGCGGCGTCGGAGGGTTGTTTGGACGTGACTGCGTTCGGATAACGCAGCAGCTGCTGCTTGACGATGGTGAGGAAGATGAAGCGCGACGGGATAGTGACGACGTAGCAGCAGCTGCGACGAGCAGCTGGGGACGAGGGTGATGGTTTGGGTCGTTTGGTCGTCGACTGGTTATGGCCGTAGATGGTGTTTGGACGGTGTTTGGGTGGTGTTCGACGAAGGGGGGGAGCTGGTGGTTGACGGGGCTAGTGAATGGCAGCCATGGGGGGGCAGCCATGACTGCTTGAGGTTGGGGGTCGTTTGGGGAGAAGACGAGAGAGAGAGGAGGGGGGGAAGGCGGATGACTTAGTTTTTAGGTTTTAGGGTTATTTTTTTTTTTAATTTTTGTTTTGTTTTGTAAAATGCAAGACAAAGGGGTTTGGATCTTTTGGGTTATGGACTGGGTCGACCCAGTTCTAAATGGACTGGGTCGTAGGGAAGATTGGGCAATTTTTTGGGCCTGTGGCTTGAAATTGAAGAAGAGGCCTAATTCCGACTTTCTTTATATTTCCGCTCTCTTTTCTTCTTTTATTTTTTCTAAAACTAAATTATAAAAATACTTAAACTATTATTAAGAACTAAATTAAGTTATAAAAGCGCAAATTAACTCCCAATAACAATTAACGCACAATTAAGTGTTAATTAAGCATAAAATTGTATATTTGGACATTAAATGCTAAAAATGCAAACGATGCCTATATTTGTAATTTTTAATTTTTGTAAAACAAATTTAATTACTAACAATTGTAGAATTAAATCCTATATGCAAAATGCGATATATTTTTGTATTTTTTATTAATTTAGCAAATAAACATGCATAGATAAATACAAATAATTATTCAAAATATCACAAAATATCACAAAATTGCACACCAAGAAAAATTACTTTATTTTTGAATTTTTTGGGAGTAATTCTCATATTGGGCAAAAATCACGTGCTTACAGCTGCCCCTCTTTGCCCGAAGACACGAAGGGTTTTCGTGCAAAGATAAAGCGAGCGATTTTTGCCCATCCGAGTACTCCGTGTGAAGCATTTTTTTTTTTGAAAAAGATTTGACCGAACCTTTGCTTCAAAGGTTTCCTACATATCCTGGGCTAAACAGGAATCAGGTCAATGTAGTTCGGGAAATTTTGGTAGCTGGGACTACCGTTGGACTGCAATGTTACTGTTGTTGCATGCTATTACTACTGCTTACCGATCTCCTTGTTACACCGTGCTTAAAAGAAAACAAGAAGCTAGGCTAGAGTACAATTTGTTTTTGTTGCCTTTCTTCCTTGTCTGCTTGCATTTCTTCCGGTGCTTTTCTTCTTTTGACACATGCACTTGAGTTTGTGCTGTGACCTCTTGTTGCAACCTTCTGCTTCCCGGTGCCGGGGAATTTTATTGTTTCCTGCTGGGGATTCCTATTGTAACCCTCTGTTTTATTGTCCTCTGACTTGATCTTGAAATGTATGCCTCTGTTATCTGGGCGGGCTCCCAACTTCAATACTTGAAAATTAAAGACTTGAAATGTATGCCTCTGTTATCTGGGCGGGCTCCCAACTTCAATGCTTGAAATGTAAAGACTGAAATGTATGCCTCTGTTATCTGGGCGGGCTCCCAACTTCAATGCTTGAAATGTAAAGACTGAAATGTATGCCTCTGTTATCTGGGCGGGCTCCCAACTTCAATGCTTGAAATGTAAAGACTGAAATGTATGCCTCTGTTATCTGGGCGGGCTCCCAACTTCAATGCTTGAAATGTAAAGACTGAAATGTATGCCTCTGTTATCTGGGCGGGCTCCCAACATCAACAACAACTTTTAAAAATAAGCGCCATTCCTCTCTTCAGGAGGGCTCCTGACTTCAACAACAACTTTGAAAATAATCGTCATTCCTCTCTTCAGGCGGGCTCCTGACTTCAACAACAACTTTGAAAATAATCGACATTCCTCTCTTCAGGCGGGCTCCTGACTTCAACCCATACAACGCCATTTCCTTTTCTTTAGGCTGGCAAGATTTCAACAACTTTTAAAAATGCCTTTCCTCTCTTCAAGCGTGCTCCTGACTTCAACAACAACTTTGAAAATAATCGTCATTCCTCTCTTCAGGCGGGCTCCTGACTTCAACAACAACTTTGAAAATAATCGTCATTCCTCTCTTCAGGCGGGCTCCTGACTTCAACCCATACAACGCCATTCCTTTCTTTAGGTTGGCAAGATTTCAACAACTTTTAAAAATGTCTTTCCTCTCTTCAGGCGGGCTCCTGACTTCAACAACAACTTTGAAAATAATCGCCATTCCTCTCTTCATGCGGGCTCCTGACTTCAACCCATACATCGCCATTCCTTTCTTTAGGTTGGCAAGATTTCAACAACTTTTAAAAACGTCTTTCCTCTCTTCAGGCGGGCTCCTGACTTCAAACCATACATCGCCATTCCTTTCTTTAGGTTGGCAAAATTTCAACAACTTTTTTTAAAAATGTCTTTCCTCTCTTCAGGCGGGCTCCTGACAACAACTTTGAAAATAATCGCCATTCCTCTCTTCAGGCGGGCTCCTGACTTCAAACCATACATCGCCATTCCTTTCTTTAGGTTGGCAAGATTTCAACAACTCTTTAAAACGCCTTTCCTCTCTTCAGGCGGGCTCCTGACAACAACTTTGAAAATAATCGCCATTCCTCTCTTCAAGCGGGCTCCTGACTTCAAACAATACATCGCCATTCCTTTCTTTAGGTTGGCAAGATTTCAACAACTTTTAAAAATGCCTTTCCTCTCTTCAGGCGGGCTCCTGACTTTAACAATAACCTTTTTTAAAAATGCCTTTCCTCTCTTCAGGCGGGCTCCTGACAACAACTTTGAAAATAATCGTCATTCCTCTCTTCAGGCGGGCTCCTGACTTCAAACCATACATCGCCATTCCTTTCTTTAGGTTGGCAAGATTTCAACAACTTTTTAAAACGCCTTTCCTCTCTTCAGGCGGGCTCCTGACAACAACTTTGAAAATAATCGCCATTCCTCTCTTCAGGCGGGCTCCTGACTTCAAACAATACATCGCCATTCCTTTCTTTAGGTTGGCAAGATTTCAACAACTTTTAAAAATGCCTTTCCTCTCTTCAGGCGGGCTCCTGACTTCAACAATAACCTTTTTTAAAAATGCCTTTCCTCTCTTCAGGCAGGCTCCTGACAACAACTTTGAAAATATTCGTCATTCCTCTCTTCAGGCGGGCTCTTGACTTCAAACCATACATCGCCATTCCTTTCTTTAGGTTGGCAAGATTTCAACAACTCTTTAAAACGCCTTTCCTCTCTTCAGGCGGGCTCCTGACAACAACTTTGAAAATAATCACCATTCCTCTCTTCAGGCGGGCTCCTGACTTCAACCGATAAATCGCCATTCTATTCTTCAGGGGGCTCCTGACTTCAACCATTTTTTTTTCAAAAGTGCCATTCCTTTCTTTGGCTGGCACGATTTTAACAACCCCCTTTTTTTTAAAGAAAATGCCTTCTTCTTTAATTCTTCATCCTCATTCTCCAGGTGGATGCCTGATTTCTTCTTAAATTCTTCATCCTCGTTCTCCAGGTGGATGCCTAATTTCTTCTTCAATTGTTTCATCCTCATTCTCCAGGTGGACGCCTGATTTCTTCTTCAATTCTTTATCCTCGTTCTCCAGGTGGATGCCTGACTTCTTCTTAAATTCTTCATCCTCATTCTCCAGGTGGACGCCTGACTTCTTCTTTAATCCTTCATCCTCATTCTCCAGGTGGATGCCTGACTTCTTCTTCAATTTTTTTTTCAAATTATCCTAGGAGAAAATTCATCAGACTAGGATTTGATATCTTATCTTAGGAGAAAGATTCATTGGACTAAGATTTGATATCTTATCTTGGGAGAAAAATTTCATCGGACCAAGATTGTGACTCTAGGAGATAAATCGTCAGACTAGGTTCATTTTGTTGTGATCTTAGGAGAAAGATTCATCCGACTAAGATTTTATCTTGGGAGAACAATTTCATCAGACCAAGATTTTGACTCTAGGAGATAAATCGTCAGACTAGGTCCATTTTGTTGTGATTTTAGGAGAAAGATTCATCCGACTAAGATTTTATCTTGGGAGAACAATTTCATCAGACCAAGATTTTGACTCTAGGAGATAAATCGTCAGACTAGGTCCATTTGTTGTGATCTTAGGAGAAAGATTCATCCGACTAAGATTTTATCTTGGGAGAAAAATTTCATCAGACCAAGATTTTGACTCTAGGAGATAAATCGCCAGACTAGGTCCATTTGTTGTGATCTTAGGAGAAAGATTCATCCGACTAAGATTTTATCTTGGGAGAACAATTTCATCAGACCAAGATTTTGACTCTAGGAGATAAATCGTCAGACTAGGTCCATTTTGTTGTGATCTTAGGAGAAAGATTCATCCGACTAAGATTTTATCTTGGGAGAACAATTTCATCAGACCAAGATTTTGACTCTAGGAGATAAATCGTCAGACTAGGTCTATTTTGTTGTGATCTTAGGAGAAAGATTCATCCGACTAAGATTTTATCTTGGGAGAACAATTTCATCAGACCAAGATTTTGACTCTAGGAGATAAATCGTCAAACTAGGTCCATTTTGTTGTGATCTTAGGAGAAAGATTCATCCGACTAAGATTTTATCTTGGGAGAAAAATTTCATCTGACCAGGACTTTTTATCCTAGGAGAAAAATGTAGTAAAGATCAATGATTTGAGAAACTTACCTTCGTAATTTCTTCTTTTCTTTTCTCCTTCCTTTGCGCTGCTTTGTTATTGCTTGCTGGGGATAATACCACTGTGGGAGTCTCCTTTCTTCCCCTCCTTCAAATTTGTTTTTGGTTTTTTTTTTCTTCAACACTGCTGGGGATAAAAGTGTTATCTTCTTGGGATAACGTTGTTGAGGATAACGCTGCTGGGGAATTTTATCCCTTCAAATCGATGCTTCATTCTTTTGGAAGCTGTTGGGGATGATAATGACTCTTTGCTTTTCTGAGCACAAGTGTTATCCCTTTATTCTGTCTGCTGGGGATAACTTCCTCCATTGGAAACTTATTATGTTGGGGGAAACCCTGGTTCAAAGACCACTTCCTTGGTGCTATTTTTATTCTTCCCCAAATGGGTACCTGATTTTCCAGAAAATTTTCTAACTGAAAAGAAAATTTTCTGCCCCAGTTTGACAATCTTTCTTGTGGCATGCATTTCCGACATCAATGCCACTTCCTTTACCTGTTTCAATTTAAACAAAATTTGTTAGTTTAAAACGCGGTGGTTGGTTGTGATACTCCCACTGGGATGATTTTCCCTTTTCCCTTCCTTGCTCTGCATTCCACAACTTGTTGAGGATGATATTATTTGCTGGGTCCTTTTCTGCTGGGGATATTCCTCTTCTTTCGTGGCATGGCTCGGAAACTTGCATTTTCCCGACCTTTTAGTCTCGCATGAATTTCCCAAATCATGCTTATTGTTTCTCTTGTTTTGTCCACGGGCTCTGGTCTTGAGGTTTAATAACCTTTGATTTCGGAAAGGATATCCCTCTTGACACTCGTCAATCCTTTTGCTGGGGATATCTTTCTTGACACTGGCCTTGCGCTTGTTCCTTCCTGACTATATCACTTGGATGTACTAGTCAGATCTTATCTTGGAAAGCTGATGGTCTACTTTGAAGTCATTTCCCACTGGTCTTGACCAAACAGACTCTACTGGGGAAATTTCTATGAAAGGAAAAGATAAAAGGGAACAGAATAAAAGACAAAGGAAAAAATGACTCTTTAACAAAAGAAACTATAAATAAAACCTATCAAATGAAAACACTGACTCTAAAGGTCATGACATGCATATGTGGCCTATCCTTCGACATCAATCGTCTTTCAAGGTCTTCCCTTGACTATCCCCCATCTGATTCCCAATCTTATTTGACTTGTAGTGCCCGAAGGGTTTTCACTATCAAGCCTCTCTCATTTTGGGTTTTCTCTCAGCTTTCATCGCCTTATGGTGTCCGTGAAGATTTTCACCGATAAGACTCTCTCATTTATATCACTTTCCAGCTGGGGATTTGGAGTGTTGTCGGTATGATTCTCTCTACTGGAGATTAGAGTTCTTTCTGTTGTGGAACAGAATGTTATGTTCGTCAGTAAGATTCTCATTTTTCTGACTTGGCATCTTTTGCAGACTGATCAGAAGGTCTTTCTTTGGACCGTAATGTGGGTTTTGGATAGGCTAGAAATAAAGGGTATTAAAGGCTCAAAAAAACAAAATAAATTTGGGGTTCAAAATTACAACCTTCGAAATCATATTTGTTTACAACAAGCGCAACCCTTGCCCCGGTTTCTTGCTTGGGGATTATTTATTATTATATTTTTTTAAATTTTTTTTTGTTACACTATGCACACCATGCACACTATGCACCCTATGCACCCTATGACCGAGCCGTGAAGCGCCTACGTATCCTCTTTGAGGAATCAGGTCAAACGTAGTTCCCAATTCCTCTTTTTCATTTGACTTTCTTTTTTTTCACTTTTCTTTCGTTGTTGTTTTTTTTTTTGATTTTTTCTTTACCTTCCAGGCTCGTATTTCCTAGTCATTGCTATTGATTCCGAACGAGGGGTATGAAAGAAAATAAATAAGGCTCAAAAGGGGTAACGAAGGATAAAGTGTTTAGGTAGCAGAACAAAATGCCTTCGTCATTCCAGTCTTCAAAACATGCCAAGTGCAAATAACACAATTGAACATAGATTTATAGTCTCTTCCGATGGTGCTGGACTTGACAATTATGTTAAACACTTGCTTTTTCATTTGTCATTTCTAAAGCACTGCTGGGCGACACTCTCACTCTCATGCACGACCCTCATGCCAATTTGGCGAATCTTGCATTTAACGGTTTTCTTTATGTTTTACTTGCCCCAGTTCCACATGGCTCGGGTTTCAAATAATATCAAACTGTTCTTATTTCCCTTAAATGCTTTGATCACCTCTCCAGGATTTTATGATTAACTTTAAAGACTAGGCCCAAACTGTGTGCGCATGTCATGTCCCTAGAATCGGCATTGAACGAAAATGACAAAAGGACTAAATAAAAAGATGACTGGAAATAATAAAAGACCGGCTTTTGTATTAGACTTCCGGCGAAATGGTTAGAAAAACAAACAAAACAACCAGAATAAAATCTTAACACAACATCAACGAGACTTAAACAAACTGATACGACAAAAATGGAAAGATAAGAAGGTTTGACACAAGACAATATTCGGATTACAACCCTAAGAATAATCCGGATAACAGAAATGACAACAAAATAAACCACCAACAGCTTCTCTCTTGCTAACCAAGGAACGGAGCGTCCTCCCATTTTATCAAAATTGGCATCTTAGCCACTAAGCTTTGCATTAGTATTGCCAAGACCATTATCAGCTTCCATATCATCAACCTCCGTCAACAAGTTCTCGATAGGGTTTGAGTGCTCCATGTTACTGTTATCGATCACAATCCGCCCTTCTTGGATCATTTTCTCTACTTCCCTTTTCAAATTACGACAACTCTCAATGTTGTGCCCTATGACATTGGAGTGGTACGCGCATTGCGCTGCCGGATCAAAGTTTCTTGCATGTGGATCTGGAGTATATGCGGGGAGCGGCTCAATCAAGCCAGCATGCTTTAGCCTTTCAAACAGACTTGCATAAGATACTCCGATAGGGGTGAGAGCCTTTCCTCGTTTCAGCAACCTTTCGTTCCTAAATGCTTGATTGGGCCGGAAACCTGATCCAGGGGGCTTCCGGTAGGCTTGTGAGGGTGGATAGGCCTTCTGTGGAGCTGGGTATTTGGAAAGTGAAGCCCATCTTTGGGAACCTCGTGGAGAGAAGTAGCATTGGGGAGGGGAGTAGCGTGGACGAGTGATGGAGCTACTCGGGTAGCTAGGAAAGCTGTCATAAGTGGGTTGGGATGGAGAGTATGGGGGATGGGTAATGCCAGAGTTTGAAAAGCTTGGCGGTGGTGGGGGTGGTGCTTTCCCAGTTATCCATGCCTGATACATGTCTGCCACATGTTGTCTAAGCATTTTCACTTCTTCTACCAACCCGTTGTTCTGTTCGACCAATTGTTGTCGGTCATCAGTACCGACCCATCCTGTTTTGATGTTCTGTGTCATTTGCTTTGCAGGGAGGAGTTACCACAACCAACCACTTTTCTATATATGAACACAACAAAAGGAAGCCAGCACATTAGTGTCAGGGCATTTGACAGATAATCATATATTAGAGATGCAATGCACCTAAGCAGTTAAACTGTTCTATCAGAAATGCGATGCACTTGCGCTTTCCTTTATTTTTCTTTCTTCCCTTTTTTTTCTTTTTCAGTGGTGGTCAAATCTTATAGAGATTGCCTACGTATCATGACCCCGCATGAATCAGACCTTGCGTAGGGGACCTAGCCCATAATAATCCGAGCCCACCACACATGGGGGACACGCGTGGGGAACACGGGCGGAACCCCACACACGGGGAACCCCACCACGTATAAACAACTACATGTATAATTTTAACATGACAAATGTAGTAGTACTACATTACTACTACATGTATAAACAACTATTAAGACAAACTAAAATAATTAACACCTTTCAGAATATAGTAGTAATGTTAAAATTATAGTAGTAATTTTAATTCCGCGGAAAAGTACTCGTTTCATCAAATAAGTTCAATCTACAACTCATGACCTCGCAAAGTGGCGAAATGTAGTTATTTTAGCCTTATCTTTTTTTAAATAAAAAAATAAAATAAAATAAAATAGAATGAGACGAGCCTCGACAAACAAAAATGCACAAGCTGCGGGGCCCTCGTTAAATGTATATATTAAAGTACGTAGTTTCCAGGACGGGCCGTTTAGCAAATTTCGCGGCCTTCCCAGAATAATAACACGATAGTCGCTTTAGGCGCGTGCTTAATAATTTACTCTCTTAAACTTGGGTGTGCATTTCATGCGACTCAAATCCAAATCTCAAAACATTGAATAAAAATGTGTTTCGGATTGCGGGTGCATTTCATGTGACGTAATCCCAAGACGTGTTTTAAACAATGTTCACATTCTTGTAAAAAATAATAATTATTATTATGAAAGCGGTAAAAAGATAAAATTTGCACATAAGTTCATATTTGTATAAAATCAGATAATCAAGCCAAATATAATAGTTGAGCGACCGTGCTAGAACCACGGAACTCGGGAATGCCTAACACCTTCTCCCGGGTTAACAGAATTCCTTATCCGGATTTCTTGTGCGCAGACTGTAATATGGAGTCATTCTTTTCCTCGATTCGGGATTAAAATTGGTGACTTGGGACACCCTAAATCTCCCAAGTGGCGATTCTGAAATAAATAAATAAATCCTGTTTCGATTGTCCTTTAATTGGAAAAAACTCCCTTGTCCCCTCGCGGGGGCGGAAAAAGGAGGTGTGACACACATTACGAATTATAATAGGGAAATCAGGTCTCCAATGGCAATCCCTACGAACAATAGAGATCAGACCTTCGGTGATTTGTAAAGGATAAATATCAGCACGATCTAAGGAAGACATAGAAGAAACTTGGTTTCTAATCGATTATCTATCAGTGTAGAAAGATAGTTCAGCAGGGACAATTTCCTCTACCAAAGGCTCACGAATGGGTTCATTAGAGTCTTTACTTCTAGATGAAGATCTATGGAAAAGAGAACCCATAGTTCTAGAAGGTGGAGTAGAACTCACTGGAGGTATAGAAAAACCCCGTATAGATGAAGATCCTAAACTACGTAAGCTTCCTCCTATTCTGCTTCTAATAGGAGCAAGAGGAAGGTCATCAACAATGGGGACTCTTCGAGGGTTAGGGTTTGAAGAAGACATAGCAGTACGATGAAGAAGAAAACAAGGGTGAATATTCTAAACTTTTTATGAGAAAGACAAAGACGAAAGCTATATTTATACTCAGAAGCAACAGTCAAAGAAAAGGTGTAATGATGGAAATGTCATGATGGAAACTGACGCTTCGTAATTGGTAAAGCCGCAAAAAAGCCCTAAAAGACGCTGCAAAATTGCAGAACCAATCAGAAGATGCCACGTGTCATAAGCATTAAATGAAAGTGACATATCAAGCATCAGTTCCAGAGAAGGTATAATGGCGGCAAAAATTCCCGCTTTAATGAGATTCACTTCCCAAATATTCTATTGATGAATAAATGGCAAGTGGGGGGACTATCTGTATAGGAAAAAATCAAATTCATGTATTGAATTAATTATGAGGTGACATGTCATGACACGTGGACTGGTAAAGGAATGACAGTTGGCAAAGAATAGTTGAAAAGGCACGAGCTTCAGAAGGCACGGGCAAAGATCCAAGAAAACCAGAAGGGATAGGTGCTCGGACCTCTTGATATTCTGAAGATGCATCAGAAGAATAAACCTAAATAGCAAAAGGAGTATAGATACGTATTATTGGTAATTAATAGGCATTAATTACGGAAAACATTATAGAATCTGTATTGAATTAGTTACGATTACCAATTATAACGGTACATTAAATTCCATTAATTATCTATAATGACTCCATTATGAAAGGAGAAAAATGTATTACTTAGAAATAGCTATAAAAGGTGAGGAATGAACATTTGTAAGGACACGAAATACTACTGGAATATACTGATTTACTTTGCTTTCTATTCAGTTATTATTTACATCAATTATTCCTATTTCTACTTAATTATCAGTAACCCAAGTTCTTTTAAAAATAAGCTTTGACTGAAATCCCTATTTTTGGTTAAACAATGTGACTTAGTTCAATATGAATTAATAATCAAGAAATGTGAAGTAGAAATGAAAGATAAAAGTGAATCAAACCAATAATACTTAACAGTGATGACCTCGAGACAGTGACCTCGAGGTGTCTTAGGGCAGTAAGAATAGTTAAGTAATCAAAATAAAGTAAGAACAATGGAGCTAAAGGACAATGCTGATGAACAGTAATAAGGTAGAGAGCATATTCTTTGCTTAGTAATGATAATGTGTCTTACAAATGATTGGGGTCCCCTTTATATAATAAGGGAGCCCTAAATTTTTTCATTTCCAGTAAGGAATATTCTTGGTACAACTATCTAACTACCTACGGAATAGTACAATCATATTCCGGGATTTGCGCCATGACTTTGGGCATGTGGCAGGAATATAACTCGTCCTGGTACAAATCCCCAATGGAACTATTTCGGGGTCGAACACACTCGACCTAGGTATGCATTGTACTTCGCCTTCGAACTCGGGCCTGGTCCCTCGAACTCGAACTTGATCTCGTCTGGACTTCACACTCAGGACGGTGCCCCGAGCCTATAAATCAGAGGTTTATGATCTTGACCGTATATAGATAGTCCCACATTTCATAGAATAAGATGATAAGAAACGATTTGAACCTCAATTTTCTCGAACCTCTCACGATGATGTCATGCTCATAACGTAGGCGCTTGAAGTGATCGGAAATGTCATGTCAGCATCCTTCCCCAAAACATCAAATGCGTTCCAGCATTGGTCGGCCACTTGCGCCGCCGACTCCGTCGTCGACTTTCTATAAATAGGAGGCTGCAAAAAACTGTACTTATCGAATCTATGATCACAAGGTCACATGGCCGCAATTTTACCAGTTATGCCAAGGCTCCCTTTTTCAAAGCTTCGACTCGAGACAACGAGAGAAGGGTGCCGAATCCTTCATGTATCAAAAAATATGCGAATTTTACATTGCTGCTCATATATCTTAACTTCAACCTGGTGTGACACTTCATTCCTTTTGCTTTCCATGGAATGAGGTGGCACTATCATCTACTAACTTTTGCATCCCACACCGGAATAATGTTCCAAGGATGAACACTCTTGGATCGTTGCTCGTGCATCCTGCAAATCTTTTGGTTTTTCTTGTGATAGAAGGTGAAGCTACATCTTCTGGTCTTCCCTTATGATCTCTTTCTTTTGCTATTCTTTTTTAACGGATCTTGGCCCAAAATCCAACGGAATGCTCAATCTCAGCTGCTGAAGAGATAGTTACATTTATCGAGGGCCTTCTGCCCCAAATCTCTTCGGGCACACAAACGTCTCCAAAGATTAAGATGGGGTCCCCGGGAAGGAGGTTCCCGAAGACGACGCTCTCGAGGACGTGGTTTTAAAAGTAGATTAGGTCCTTGGCTTTTATTTTTTGCTTCTTTGTTCATGGGTAAGTACCCTCCGGGGATGTTGCACTTATATTTTGTAACCGTCTCTTGTAAATATAAAAGGATCCCTTTGTCTCGCTGTTGGCTCGTGTTGAATTTCATTCCGTTTTTACTTTGTGGAAAATCTGATTGTATAACTTTTAGCGACTAGTCCAAATATCGGACTCTGGATATAATAAACCTTTAGGTTTTTTAATCGATCAATATAATACCTCTTAAGGTTCTTGTTGGTCTTCGAGATAAGCTTAAATTGATTTGGTGCAAGCTCGGGACATCGGGACTCCCTAGTCGGAGTTGAGTGAGCGCAAGGTCTTGAATTTGAAATAAAGCTTGTCATTAGGCTTCGTGGATAATCACCTAGTGAGAATTTTCCCAAGTTCGGGTAGCCCTTGGTCTTAGTAATCGATCGAGTATTTGCTCGAACTTGAAATAGAGTTAGCGCCTAGGCTTTTTTTTATAGTCCCCGAGTGAGAATTTTTCCGAACTCGGGTAGCCATCGGGCTTATTTGTCGAGTGAACACTTTGCTCGATCTCGAGATAGATTGATAAAAAATGAATTAATCCTCGACGCCTCGATCCTGATGTCAATCTTGTGACGTCAGTAGCTGAAGTGACTGAAAGGTTGCTTTGTAGCTTAGAGAGAGATTATATAGAGAAGTCAGAGATTTGTGTTTTGTTTTGTTTTGTCCTTGTTGTTGCAACTTGCAATAAGGTCTAGGTCGACGTCTTGTCTTGTAGTCTATTAACATTGAGGTACATTTATCCAAGAACAAATAAAGTAATATTGAAGTATCTAAGAGCAAGCCTATTAGTTGAAATGACAAAGGTAGGTATAAAATTTTGGGAGTTATTTATGCTCCCGTTTGGCCATTGATTTTGGCTACTATTTTTCAAGTTAAATTCTTTTTTCAACTTCCCAAAAATTGATTTATGACATTTTTTGGATAAAATTTTTTTTTTCCACATACAAAATTTAACTTCTTTTTTTCAAATAAAATGCATGTCCAAACACAACTTCAACTTTCAAATATATTTTTTAACATAACTTCAAAAACTCTTTTTTCAAGTTTTAATTATACATATGTTCAACTATGTATTCATTTCTAGTTATGTTTATCATGCATTTCATAAGTGAATTTCATACTTATCTTCATGCAAACATATATACTATAAAAGATATATTATTCCTAAATACAACATGTGATACGAGATCATTACATTGCAACTGTACCTTATTATTTTTAAATTTTGGACTTCACCAAAAATAATTAAGGAACTAATGATATGCAATAAATAAATAAAGTTGAAAAAATTAAACTTGACTCAAGACACATTATGGAAGTTAGCAATAGCATTATTCTCATATTGAAGTGTTTGTCTCCCTATACAATCATAGACTCTCGGGATAATTCATATTTCAAGACTAGCTATTTCTTTAGAGCTGAATTAAGTTTAAAATATATTTCTTCATCTGAGCGTGCAGGGCTGTTACAATTAAGCAGCGGCTGAGGAAGAGCATTAGCCGCGGGTTCGAACGAACTCAATAGCTTTTATTTAAATCTTATATTTGTATTAGAAAATACATAAAATATATATAAATATTTAATTACGAACCCAATAAATAAGATAAAATTTGAGTTTGTGATTAATTGAGAATTTATAAACATCCAATCCTAGCTTCATCTCTAGTGGTAGGGGTGTACATGGACCGGGTTGGTTCAGTTTTTATCAAAACCAAATCAAACCAACTATATCGGTTTGGATTGGTTCGGTTTTATCGGGTTTTCGGATTTTTTTTGTTACGTGAATATTATTTCAATCTTACTTTGTTAAAATTATAGATAAAGCTTTGATAAGTGAATATATGTTTAGTAAATATGAAAAAAAAAATTGACAAACATATGATCTATTAAAATATTCTAATGATAGAATTTTTTTAGTAACACATGATAGTTATTTTCTTAGTCGTCTAACAATAACTTTTCGTTAATTTACGCTTTCAAGATTAATACATGAGAGGATCCCAAATATTTCTATATTTTCTAAAAAATCACTATAAAGTCTTTAAAATATAAATAAAATTTATATATTTATATATCGGTTTGGTTCGGATTTTTTTACTCAATACTAAACCAAACCTAGTTGGATTTTTTAATCGGTTTGATTTGATTTTTCGGTTTGGTGCGATTTTCCGATTTGGTTTGAACACCCCTATCTGGTGGTAAGGTGTCCCACATTTGTTGAGGGATGGATGGTACTATGGTCTTGGGCAAGAGTTGGAGTCACTCGGCCACCAATTATCAACATTTGGCCCATTGTTTCCCGTTAAAACAATTCGCCCCAAGTTGATCTATTTGTCAAGTGGCCATGTAACGACCTTGTTTTTTGTTTTTTTGGGGGGAAATTCCTAGGAAACTCGCAGCCGCCACACTTCGGGTGCGCACTGAGTAATTTGCTCAGTATATATTAGCTTGCAAATCACACAGGAGATATAAACCGTATTAGATATGTCCGGTGCGATAAGCTCTGACCGAGGAGACTATTGGTGAGGGGAATCCATTTCAGGTCTCCCATGTGAGAAATCACTCACCCGACTAACTCAGCCAACTCTGGCAGGTGTGGCTTCAAAGTAAGTCTTTTGTGAAGGCTTTCTTTTTGTCATTTTTCTCCCTCTTGTTCTGACAGTTGCACGAGACATTATTATTTAAGTTCTATAAATAGGGGAGAAACATTATTTCCCTTTTCACATCAAAAACTTGAAACTCCAAATAGCTCATCAAAATGTTTTCCAAAACTAATCTTTTTCTTTGCCTTTCTTTGGCTATTTTGGTAATAGTAATATCCTCACAAGTTGATGCAAGGGAGATGTCTAAGGCGCCTGCTTCAATAACCCAAGGTTTATTTACTTCTTCACTCTATTACTTGTAGTTATTTTCACTTTTAATATTTTGAGTCAGTAAACGGATGTTATAAATGTTTAAATATTCAGGTAACATTTTGCTTTGAATTTTTTGATCTTAAATATATCATAATATTTTATACAGAAGTCTCATTAATGAAAAAAATCGGAATTTAGGAATTAAAAAATTATTAAATGTTGGTGGCATTCTTTGCTGTAGCGGATTTAAAAGGAAAGTAAAACACATGATTGAAACGAAGGGAGTAAATGTTTACATAAGTATTATTTAACATTTTGCTGAAAGTTTAATGGGCATTTTGAAACTTTCTGAGATATTCCACATCTAAAATATTCGTTATCTTATGATATCCCAACACCGCAGAAATTTCTTCTTTTTGTCATTGTTGAATTTGGTAATTAACTCGTATAATAGTTTAAACTCTATTGCTAGAGCAGGGTCACTTCAACTTAATTATTTATATGTCAACATTCTTTCTTGCGGCCATGATTCTTTTTTGGCCAAACACGTGAAATATATTTACTTTTGGATGGCAATTAGATTTGAATATTCAAAACCTTGTTTCAATCAATTATGGATCAATAACAATAACAATAAAATTAGTGTAATTCCATAAGTGGGCATGAGAAAAATAGTATTTACGCAGATCTTACCCTTATCTTTAGAAGGTAGAGAAACTATTTTTGATAGACTCAACTCCAGGAAGGATGAAAAAGTAGTAGAAATAAGCAGTAATACCAGTAAGATAACAAGATAATCGAAGCGACAGAACTAGAGGTAGTGAGAAGAATCTGAAAATAAGAAAATACAAGATTAACATTGATATTACTAGTAAGAACAAAGAAGATGCATGCCTACCTACTAACTTCTACCCAAATTCTCGACCTCCACGCCTTTTTATTAAGGGATTTATGTCTTCGGTAAGATGAAGCAGCGCCCTGTCCTGCCAATCGTGTGATCATTTTATTTAAAACTTAAGTTGTTAGACGAGGAACGCACGTTCATCCTAACTTATTATTTATGCCTGCAGCACTGAGAATTAATATGGTTACAAATTAATTTCTTCCTTTATTGGTTAACCTATAACTAATACATTACTCTACATAACCTAATTTGGTGCAGCAATGAATTCAAACAGCATTACTGATCAGAAGACGGGTGCAGGAATCACCCGTAAGATACCGGGTTGGATACGAAAAGGTGCAAAACCTGGAGGCAAAATCATTGGCAAAGCTTGCAAAATTTACTCATGTAAATACCAGATTTGCAGCAAATGTCCTAAATGTCATGACTAATGTACTTGTGCTGGTGTGAGTCTAGTTTTGAGAATAAAGGGAAAGCTATGAATAGCCTAATATAATTCTATTCACTTTCCTCTAGTTAATTTCTCTTAGTTTGTGTTTTGTTTTGTTAATAGTTATTATATTGTTGGAACTTGCAACAAGTCTTGGGTCAATATATATTCTTGTTTTCTAGTCTTTAAATTGTATGGTATTTAATTGTATTGTATTTTTCTTTAGTCACGTGATATTTGAAACCAAATCTGATTAAATCTAATTCACGTTGAATACGTTCTACTACGGTCAGATCTTTTTATAACAATATTCATATATAACAGTCTTTCATTATAAAAGACAAGTTTTTTCTTGGAACCAATTTTTATGTTATGTTATAATACATGATTTCTATAAAAACACTTCACTAAAGCAGCCAAAAAATATCGGAACAAACAAGGCTGTTATAGAAAGATTTCGCTGTACAAGGAGACGGTTCCTATAAAAAGATTTATCATTTTTAGAGTTCGAACCTAAGATTTTTGATTAGATTAAGTATAGAAATAACCTTTATCAATAGTATATATAACGGGGTCTTGAATAGTATTTCAGTGAACGAGCAGAACCTGTGCTCTGATACCAGTTGTTGGGAATAAACCCCTTACCAAAATAATATTCACGGTAATAAAGCGGAATAATAATGTAGCACCGAGATACGGTAATTAACAAGAATAAAAGAGTAACAATGACACCAAGATTTTTACGTGGAAAACCCTTCTGAATAAGGGAAAAAACCACGACCCCGAGAGGAGCAACTGATATCACTATAGTAAGGAATTTTACACTTTGTAGGTCGGAGATAAATACTCCAAAGACCACTACAACACTCAAAAGAAATAACCCTCTTTTGATATTCCCACCTCACTACAATATCGCTCACTCTCTATTTTCCTCACAGACTATTTTCTTATACCTTGTCTGTGAAACCTCACTCTTTCTTTCTCTCTTTGTTGGTGTGTAGAAATGAGAGTTGAAGCTCTCCTTTTATAGCCAAAGCTTCACCCTCTAAAGCCTACAATATTTGACAATTTACACACACTTTTCACAATTCAACAAAGTTGGCTACCAAACCAAAGAAATTCAACAAGGTTGGCTACCAACCAAACCAAGTCAACAAGGTTGGCTACCAAACCAAAGAAAACTCTTATTAGGCACATGCCTAATACTTCTTCAATGAGATGGACATCATCAATCTCCCCCTCCAGTCTCATTCATCTAGAGGAGGTAGCACTGTCTTCTAGTTTGAGTGCATGCCGACAAGTTCTTTGCATAGCTCGAACTTGTTCCTTGGTACCACCTTGGTCAGCATATCTGCGGGATTCTCACTTGTAGAAATCTTCAAGACTTTTAGAGATTCATCATCTACCATTTCTCGAATCCAATGATATCTCACATCAATGTGTTTGGTCCTTGCATGGTACATAGAGTTCTTGCTAAGGTCTATTGCACTTTGACTGTCACAATAGACGACATACTCCTTCTGATGCAATCCAAGCTCTTGAAGGAATCGCTTGAGCCATATCATCTCCTTGCCAGTTTCTGTAGCGGCAATGTACTCTGCTTCAGTTGTTGAAAGTGCAACGCACTTCTGCAACTTAGACTGCCATGATATAGCTCCCCCTGAAAATGTAAATAAATATCCAGTAGTAGATTTTCTGTTGTCAATGTCACCTGCCATATCAGCATCTGTATAGCCCTTCAAGATTGGATCAGATCCTCCAAAGCACAAACAATCTCCCGTGGTACCTCTCAGGTACCTGAGTATCCACTTGACTGCTTCCCAATGTTCCTTTCCAGGATTTTCAAGAAACCTGCTGACAACACCAACTGCGTGAGCAATATCAGGTCTAGTACATACCATTGCATACATCAAGCTTCCGACTGCTGAAGAATAAGGAACTTTAGCCATGTTCCCTTTCTCCTCCACTGTTGTAGGACACATCTTCTTACTCAACTTTAGATGACCAGCAAGAGGTGTGCTGACTGGCTTAGCATTCTTCATGTTGAAGCGTTCTAGTACACGTTCAATGTACTTCTCCTGAGATAGCCACAACTTTCTACTTGTTCTCTCTCGAACTATCTTCATCCCTAGAATTTGTTGTGCTGGGCCCAAGTCCTTCATATCAAATGACTTGGACAGATCTCCTTTCAACTTTGCTATCAACCCCTTGTCTTTTCCTACAATTAACATGTCATCCACATACAACAACAATATAATAAAGTTATTCTCAGAAAATCTTTTGAAGTATACACATGGATCAGAATAGGTCTTTAGGTATGTTTGACTTTTCATGAATGAGTCAAACTTCATGTACCACTGCCTTGGTGCCTGCTTCAATCCATAAAGACTCTTATTTAATTTGCACACCATGTGTTTCTTTCCAGCTACTTCAAATCCTTCTGGCTGCTCCACATAAATCTCCTCTTCCAAATCTCCATGAAGAAATGCAGTTTTCACATCCAACTGCTTCACTTCAAGATCTAGGCTAGCTGCTAAGCTCCAAATTGTTCGAATAGAAGTCATTTTGACAACATGTGAGAAAATTTTGTCAAAATTAATACCTTTCTTTTGTTCGAAGCCTTTAACCACCAATCGAGCTTTGTATCTGACCAGCTTGCCATTTCCATCTTTCTTGAGTTTAAAGACTCATTTGCATTTGAGCGGTCTTTTACCCTTTGGAAGTTCAACCAGCTTGTATGTGCCATTTTTCTGTAGAGATTCCATCTCTTCTTGCATAGCTTTCATCCGCTGGTTCTTTTCTGGATGGGACAACACCTCCTTAAGACTTTCTGGCTCCCCCTCATCACTGATGAGGACATACTCTGTGGAAGGGTACCTGCATGACTCTACCCTTGGCCTCTCTGATCTCCTCAGAGGTTGAGGTTGTTCTTCTCCCTGAGTGGGGTGCTCCACTTCCTCGACACCTTCATCAAGTTGCTCCCCCTGCTCAATAACCTCACCAGGTTGCTCCCCCTGCTCGGCAACCTCGTCGGTCGTACTTTCTGCACTTGTGGGATTGTTAGAAGTAGAAGGAATAGTAACAAAGTTAGGAATTATACCATTCTTCGCCTTTTCTGACATATCAGCAGCAGTTCCAACTTCACTTTCTCGGAAGACTACATCTCTACTTCTGATGACCTTCTTTTTTACAGGATCCCACAGTCTGTACCCGAACTCTTCATCTCCATATCCGATAAATATGCAGAGAACAAATTTATCATCCAACTTTGTTCTCTGCTCTTTTGGTACATGTGCAAAAGCTCTGCAACCGAACACCTTCAGATGCGAGTAGGACACCTCCTTGTTGGTCCAAACTCTCTCTGGGATTTCAAACGCCAACGGAACTGATGGACTCCTATTGATCAGGTAACAGGCTGTCTGAACTGCTTCACCCCAGAATGACTTAGGCAGTTTAGCCATTCTGAGCATGCTTCTCACCTTCTCCACAATGGTGCGGTTCATCCTCTCGGCTACGCCATTGTGCTGTGGGGTTCCAGGAACTGTCTTTTCATGTCTGATCCCATGACTTGAACAATACTCTTCAAATTCCCTTGAAGTGTACTCACCTCCATTGTCACTTCGGAGACGCTTTAGCTTTCGACCCGTCTCCCTTTCTACTAGAGCATGAAACTTCTGGAAAACTTGAAACACCTGATCTTTGGTTTTCAAAATATAAACCCATAATTTTCGTGAAGCATCATCAATAAAAGTAACAAAATATTTGTTACCGCCCATTGATTCAATTTCCATTGGGCCGCAAACATCAGAATATACTAAATCAAGTATATTCAATTTTCTTTCAGACGATGTCTGAAATGAGACTCTATGCTGCTTACCAAATAAACAGTAGTCACAAGGTTTTACCGTTGTACCTTTGGCATAAGAAATGAGTGATTTCTTGGCAAGAATCTGCAATCCCTTCTCGCTCATATGACCCATTCTTTTGTGCCACAAATCTACAGAAATCTCATCTTGTGCCGCGTTCAATTCACCTTGGCATATTTCTGCATTTGTCCTGTACAACGTGCCACGAGCAACTCCCTTTGCAATCACCAATGATCCCTTAGTGAGTCTCCACTTTTGATTTGCAAAATAACTCTCGTATCCATCTCGGTCTAAAGCAATTCCCGAGATCAAGTTCATCCGCAAATCAGGTACATGCCGCACATCCTTTAGAACCAATGTGCATCCGACATTTGTCTTGATACAAATGTCACCAATCCCCGCAATCTTTGAGTAACTTGTGTTACCCATTTTCACTGTGCCGAAATCACCTGCTACATATCTGCAAAAAAGATCTCTTACCGGTGTGGCATGGTGAGATGCCGCTGTGTCAACCACCCATTCCGACTCTGGACCTGACAGGTGCATGCATTCCTCTTCCTCATTTATAAAGAGGACAACATTATCATTATTTTGCACCATGGCGGCTGTGTTGTCGTCATTCTTCTGGCCACTGGTTTCACCTTTGCCCTTCCTTGGATTTGGGCAATCTCTTTTGAAGTGACCTGGTTGATTACAGTTGTAGCAATTTCTGACTCTTGATTTGGATCGGTTCTTTGACTTCCCACGAGCTCCGGATCTACCATAGTTGTTCGAACTCCTTTGATAACTCCTGCCTCTACCTTCTGTGATGAGAGCCTGTCCTTGATTTTCAGGCTTCTTTCTCATCTTCTCATTGAGTAGAAGAGCCGATGTGACATCTTTCAACTCAATAGTAGTCTTACCGTGCAAGATGGTTGTTGCCAAATTATCGTACGAAGATGGCAACGAGTTCAATAGCAAGATGGCTTTATCTTCTTCCTCGATTTTCACTCCGAGGTTGGCAAGCTATGTGATTAGTACGTTAAACATATTTAAATGTGACAAAAAATTCGTACCTTCACTCATGTGTAGGGCGTATAACTGCTTCTTCAGGTACAATTTATTTGTAAGTGTTTTGGACATGTATAGGCTTTCCAACCTTGTCCAAATTCCACGTGCAGTGTCTTCATCAATGATGTTATTTACCACATCATCTGATAAGTGCAACCTGATTGCACTAGCAGCTCTTTCATCAAAGTCAGCCCAATCCTCAGTTTTCATGGTATCAGGCTTTTTGGAATCAATATCTAGAACCTTGTGTAATCCTTGTTGGATGAGCAGATCTCTCATCCTTCTTTGCCATGTTGAGAAACCGTTATCTCCGTTGAATTTTTCTACCTCGTACTTTACTCCAGACATTTTTATTTTTCACCAAGTATAGTACTACCGATAGTGAATAGTATTTCAGTAAACGAGCAGAACCTGTGCTCTGATACCAGTTGTTGGGAATAAACCCCCTACCAAAATGATATTCTCGGTAATAAAAGCGGAATAATAATGTAGCACCGAGATACGGTAATTAACAAGAATAAAAGAGTAACAATGACACCAAGATTTTTACGTGAAAAACCCTTCTGAATAAGGGAAAAACCACGACCCCGAAGAGGAGCAACTGATATCACTATAGTAAGGAATTTACACTTTGTAGGCCCGAGTAAAATACTACAAAGACCACTACAATACTCAAAAGAAATAACCCTCTTTTGATATTTCACCTCACTATAATATTGCTCACACTCTCTATTTTCTTCACAGACTATTTTCTTATACCCTGTCTGTGAAACCTCACTCTTTCTTTCTAGCTCTCAGATATATTTTCCTCTGAGATTGTGATAAAAGAATGAGAGCCGAAGCTCTCATTTTATAGGCAAAATATGCCTACCAACCTTGACCTTTCAACTTCTGCAGCCTGTCATTTTTAACAGAAAAATGAGAAACGTGGGTTGCCTGCTTCTGCCAACTTTGAAAATGAAGAAGAAAGGAAGAAAATAACTTCTTTAAAATATGGGCTGGACCCCACAGGAGGCTGCCAAGAAAGTATAACCATTTTACAAGGAGTTATTAGTGTATTTAAAATGGTTTTCAAATGGCTACAATTTTCCAAACCAGAATGAGGCTGCCAAGAATCCAAGAAAATTGTGTATCATTGAGGAATACACTATGCATCAAAATGTGATACGAGATCATTACATTGTAATTGTACCTTATTATTGGTAAATTTTGGACTTCACCAAAAATAATTAAGGAAGTAATGATATGCAATAAACAAATAAATAAATAAATAAAGTTGAAAAAATTAAACTTGACTCAAGACACATTATGGGAAACACGTTTCTTTCACGATCCATCTCATCTTTTCATCAATGGAAGTTAGCAATAGCATTATTCTCATATTGGCGGAATTACGGTTGTTTGTCTCCTTATATGATCATAGACTCTCGAGATAATTCATATTTCAAGACTAGCTATTTTTTAGAGTTGAATTAAGTTTAAAATTCATTTCTTCCTTCGAGCGTCGGGGGATGTTAAGTAGGGGCTGAGGAAGAGCATTATTCGCAGGTTCGAACAAACTCAGTTTAAACCTTGTATTCGTATTAGAAAATACATAAAATATGTATAAATATTTATTTAAGAACCCAGTTTCTAAGCTAAACTATGGGTTTGTGATAAATTAAGAATTTATAAACTTCGAATGCTAGCTTTGTCTCTCTTATTAAGGTGTCCCATATTTGTTGGGGGATGGTTTGTTATATGGTCTTGGGCAAGAGTTGGAGTCACTCGGCTACCAATTATCTACGTCAAGAGTTGGAGTCACTCGGCCACCTATTATCTACGTCAAGAGTTGGAGTCACTCGGCCACATATTATCTACGTCAAGAGCTGGAATCACTCGGCCACCAATTATCTACATTTGGCCCATTGTTTCCCATTAAAACAATTCGCCCTAAGTAAACAATCCAAATTGATACAATTTGTCAAGTGGCCATGTAACGACATTGTTTTTGTTTTTTTCTTGGAAAGTTCCTAGCAAACCCGTAGCCGCTACCCTTCGGGTGCACACGGGGTAATTCGCCCACTGTATATTAGCTCACAAATTACACAAGAGATATAAACCGCATTAGGTACACCCGATACGACGAGCTCTGACTGAGGAGACTGCTAGTGAGAGAATCTATCTCAGGTCTCTTATGTGGGAAATCACTCACCCAACTAACTCAGTCTACCTTGGCGTGCGTGACTTTAAAGTAAGTCTTTTGTGAAGGCTTTCCTTTTTGTCATTTTTCTCCCTTGTTCAGAGCAAGTTGTTCTATAAATAGGGGAGAAACATTATTTCCCTTTTCACAGCAAAAAATTAAAACTCGATATAGCTCATCTATCAAAATGTTTTCCAAAACTATTCTTTTTCTTTGCTTTTCTTTGGCTATTTTGGTAATGGTAATATCCTCACAAGCTGATGCAAGGGAGATGTCTAAGGCGGCTGCTCCAATTACCCAAGGTTTATTTACTTCTTCACTCTATTACTTGTAGTTATTTTCACTTTTAACCTTTTGAGTCTGCAAATGGATGTTATAAATGTTTAAATATTCATGTAACATTTTGCTTTGAATTTTGTGATCTTATGTCATAATATCTTATACAGAAGTCTCATTAATGAAATAAAAAATCGAAATTTCAGAATTAAAAAATTATTAAATGTATTGGTGGCATTCTTTGTTGAAGCGGATTTAAAAGGAAAGTAAAACACATGATTGAAACGAAGGGAGTAAATGTTTACATAAGTATTATTTAACATTTTGCTGAAAGTTTAATGGGCATTTTGAAACTTTCTGAGACATTCCACATCTAAAATATTCGTTATCTTATGATATCCCAACACGGCATAAGTTTCTTCTTTTTATCTTTATTGAATTTGGTAATTACCTTGTATAATAGTTTAAACTCTATTGCTAGAGCAGGGACACCTCAACTTAATTATTTATATGTCAACATTCTTTCTTACATGCGGCCACGATTCTTTTTTGGCCAAACACGTGGATATATATTTACTTTTGGATGGCGATAAGACTTCAATATCCAAAACCTTGTTTCAGCCAATTGTGTGATCAATAATAATAACAATAAACTTAGCCTAATTCCACAAGTAAAGCCTAGGAAGAATAATATTTACTCAAATCTTACCCTTATTTTTAGAAGGTAAAGAGATTATTTCTGATAGACCCTGAACTCAAGAAAGCATGAAAAAGTAATAGAAATAAGAAATAATACCAGCAAGATAACAAGATAATCGAAGCAACGGAACTAGTAGCTTGTGAGAAAAATCTGAAAATAAGCAAATACTTTGTGAGGTTTTTTTTACTTTGTATACTGCAGGGTACTTTGTTAGATAATAGCGTTAAAAATTTAACGAAATACATATACAAATTATTACTCCCAAGAGCACTCGATTTATGTGATAGTATTTGATTGGATATAAAATTAAAAAGAAAATAAAACGTATGGTTCTTAAACAAGTATATATATTTGTGAGGTTATAAATCATATTCCATTCGGTCTACTTTTATTGGATATTTGGCCTTTTTCTTGTGATCTATAATATTTAATTTTTTCAGATATCGGGAAGAAATTAACTCTTTTTTTCTAAAGTTGCCTTTATAGTAAAGAGCCGGAAAGTATTTGTTATATTTCTAATGAATAAATTAAAGTTAATATGATCACTTTCATTATTAATTAATATTAAAAGGTAAATTCTTAATATGTGCGAAAACGACCAAAAAAAATTCAAAATAGACCAAAAGGAGTATCATTTAAAACTATTACACCTGGCAATCTAAACTTAAGTAATGATATGATGGAAGAAACATACTAGTTTCTATTTTTGAAAGTATGGTGAAAAGTACTTTTCCTCAATAAATGGGTTCCCTCTCTATTTCTTAAGTGCCGCTGATTTACACTGTAATTATGAAACAGTTTCTCTGGCTTTGTTTTTTATTTTTTATTTTTTTTTAAAAGATGCTGTTATGGAAAGCACAGTTAATTATCTCTTGAATGAAACATTTTGTTAGAGAATGAACCTTTACTATTTTGGGAGTCGAACAATGTTTTGTTTGACTCTGTTTTTCTCAAATAATTTTTCAATATTTAATTGATAACTACTATAACTTATAATATTTTTTATGTAATTTTTAAATTTGTCAGTTTTATTTAAAAAAACTTACAGAATCTATGAATTCGCATAAAACTTTGTCAATTTAACTCTTGTACTCGAAAAAGATTCAAACAAATTGAAACAAATAGAGTATTTGCTGGCAACGTAACACTGAAAATTATTGACATAAATTTCCCTTTTTAGGTTAACCTATAGCTAATACATCATAACCTTTTTTGCAGCAATGGATTCAAACAATATTAGTGATCAATCGGGTGCAGGAGCTCGTCGGGCATTTTGTGCGTTTTGTAAATGTTGTGTCAAAAACTAGAAAAATGATATTGTATAGTCACTTTCAAAATATATAAAATATATATTTATATATTATATATTTTTCGACTATCAAACATTATACTAACTTGTATAAGCTAAAAGTAATAATACCTCAAAAGTACGCACAACATTGTGGTACTTATAAGTATTAGTTTGTGTTTTGTTTTACATGTCTTGTCCGGCTGTCTTTCAACTTTGTGGTACTGTAATTTTAATTCTTGGCAATAAATAGTACTACTAATTAGTGTTTATGGTTACAAATTCAGAATTCATGTTTGGCTTTTTTATGATCGAACGAGACGGAATGATTGGTCTTCAAATCAAAATAAAAATAAGGACTGGATGAGAGTACATATGATGTCTTCAAGTTATAAATATTGTAGGAACATTTAAGAAAAAAACAACTAGTGAAGATATATAGTATCAAAATTTACCCCATGTGACTAATTGAACAACACAAATAAAAGATCTATTTATATGATAAAATTTATGAACAATTCAACAAGGTATGTTGAATAAAGATTACACAACACATATCAGATTTCTTAATCTGGCAAAACTTGCAAACAATTTAACAAGATAAATTTTTATAATAACAAGTTTTATCCATCCAGAAAACTTGTGAACAATGAAACAATACATGCAAGATTTTTGCATCCAGCAAAACTTATGAAGAATATAACAAGATAGCTGCAGAATTTAAGATAGTACCAATTTTTGCCTATCCAATAAAATTTGGAAACGATTGAACAATATATGCAAATTTTACCCATATGGCAAAACCGTAAAAACTTGTGAACCAATTTTGTGATAAAGTTAAAGTTAAATTTAAAAATAAAAGTTTATCTCAATTTATCTAGTGTAAAATCGAACACATATTTTCTATTATACTTAATTTTAGTCCAATGAACAAACAATAAACTAAATAATCTCATCATTATTTTTTTACGACCCGGAATTTCCATCGTCGGGATCGTGATGGCGCCTAACATTTCACTTGCTAGGCAAGCCAACGTTAGAACAGTTTATCCATTTTTAACAGTTTGAAGTAAATACGAAGAAAGAACTCTGTCACGACCCGGATTTCCACCGTCGGGACCATGATGACGCCTAACATCAGACTCGCTAGGCAAGCCAACGTTAGAGTTATAATCACCTTTTTCCTTTACATTTTCATAGTTAAGATTAACAAAAGCTAATCAATTAGAAATAAAAGTGGAAGTATATATTTAACTGATTATCCTTATATTATTAACAAAACCGAAACAGTTACTGTCGACGCCCCCTTTTTCTAAGAGTCGAAATCGGGTATACGACATTAGGAGGACAACTCTATTTCCTTTCGAGAATTGGGTTTTGGAATTTTGAAGAGTCGTCACCTAATGATTGTAGTGCATTAGGACACTTTTAAGAAAGGTTTGAGTTGGAAAATCAGAGGTTGGGTAAGGGCTAGAAATTATCTCGAGGGGAAGGTGTTAGGCATCCCTCAAGATCCACTAGTGTGGTCCCGGCCATGTTACAATTGTGACTTTACAAGTAAACAATCAAGGCTCAAATAAGGACTCGCATATAACATTGCAATTAGGTTGAAAACTTTTGAAGGCAAGTAGAGAGGGCAGAAATTTATGAAAAAAGATTTGAATAGTTTTACGAGAAGAGATGAAAGCAAATAAAGGGAAGGGGTCCTAGGTGTATGATTAATATGGATCACTTCAATGCAATATCCACTGTCGCACCTCCTTTTTACATACCCGAGAGGGTGCGTAGGAAGTTTTCTCCAATTAAAGGACAGTCGAAACGGGATTTGTTTGTTTGTTTCAGAGTCGCCACCTGGGAATTTTAAGGCGTCCCAAGTCACCGGTTTTAATCCCTGAATCGAGGAGAATATGACTCTGTCTATTTAACAGTCTGCGCACCAGAAATCCGGATAAGGAATTCTGTTAACCCGGGAGAAGGTGTTAGGCATTCCCGAGTTCCGTGGTTCCAGCACGGTCGCTCAACTGTTATATTCGGCTTGATTATTTTGATTTGTAAAATACATTTTTATTGCATGATTTTATTGTTACCGCTTCTATTTAGATTTAAAGACCCTTCTTTGAATCGAATCACGCGTACGTGTATCCGTTTTATATATTATATATATTTTAACGTGAAAAATCGTGTCACGCGTACGTATACACAATGATATTGATAATATAATAATTATTATTTTTTTCGAAATTTTTTATTAAAAAAAAAGACTAATTCGAAATTGTGCTTAAAATAAAATTAAGAACGTTCGTCGCTCTTGTATAATTAAATATTGAACCGCACATCTCGAGTTATATGAAATTAATATTGATATTCTCCGAAGAGCCCCCTTTTTATTAAATGTTCGTTCGAAGTTGCGCGAACGCATAATCCGAATTGCTTTTAGAAATATAATCAGGTTACGCGAACGCATCCCTAAGCACGCAAAATATTCTTAATAGTAGTATAGATTTTCCATAAATTGTTGAATGTTAACCGCAAATTGTATTTTTTGCGTAAGAATTATATTTCTCCAAGCCATTCAAATTTAAAAGGGTAAAAATAAACGTGGGATTAATAATACCATTTTTCCGTAAATACAATATATGCATACCCAAAAAATGAATTGCATATAAAACTAGGAAAGAGAATTAATTTGATAAACAAACTAATAGTTTTCGAAGAAATTATATCTCCTTCTCATCTACTTGTTTTTAGTCCAAAGTTATAATGGTTTGGTTAATGTTTGCAATGGAAGATAAGAGTCAAGTTGATAAGAAAAAAAGAAATATTACAAACTGATTCAATAAAATTGCTTTATATACAACGTAGTTGTTCGTCGGAACCATTCATAATATTTTAACGTCGTAACAAGCTAATCAATTCGTCGGAACCATTCATAATATTTTAACGTCGTAACAAGCTAATCAATTCACCTTTCTTATGGTTATACATATACCCGTTATCTTACCATATATGAACATACAACTTATATCAATCTAAACCAAAATCAGATTTTTTACAAGATATACTAATAATGTAATTTCTTGATACTTCCATTCTACTTTACATTTAGCTAACAATATTACGGGATGTAATTAATGGCCCATTTTATGCCATGTTCCCTACCTTTGATATTTCAATCATGACTTCACTTAATGAAAATTCCGAAATAGATGATATTATTACAACGCTTAAACGAACTTTAAGAGGTAACAATTATCTTATATTCATTACGCCAAACGTACTACTATATTAATCAACTGAAACAAAAACCAAATTTTTAACTAATGAACTTGAACGAATGGAAAACAGAATTATAATTCCCGAACTTCATTAATTTGTCATGTTGAAGCTTTTCGTGACATGAATTTACAGATATGTACCTGATATTGGAAGCAAAAGAAAATGAAGATGAGAATCAGCAGCAGTAATAACAGTACAACAGCAACAACTGCCCAGCAACAGTAACAACCCAGTAACAGACCGGTGGAGTAGTAATCCCAAAAACAAAAGCCTTAAGCTTTAAATGAAACAACAATCATTAATACTAATTTCAAACAAAGAAAGAAAGCAGTAGATTTTTAGTTTTATTTTTATTTTGAAAGCTTAAATATTTTTCGGAATTTTTCTCTCTTCTATTCTCTGTCCGTTTTTTCTCTCTATCTGTGTGTGTATTTTTTCTCTCGTATCTCTTTCTATATTCTCTTCTTTTTATCTTCTTCTCTGTCTTGTGTTCAAGACTTCACATATATAACACATCCCATAAACCTTTCAATTAATTAAAATCCATACTTTTTCTCTACCCAACCCATTATCTTTCCACTCATCCCCATTACATTAAATAAACATATCACACCACCCCATTATATTTTGTCCCCCATGCTTCATTTAAAATAATGCAAGATTCCCCTTTAAATTAAATCTTGTCCCCCCTTTATATTAAATAATCATATCACAACCCACCCCATTTCATTTTGTCCCCCATGCTTCAAATAAACAATTACAAAATGTACAATTCCTAAACTACCCCTTCCGACCTTACTGAAATTACCAAACTACCCCTGAACGTATTACAAATTTACCAAACTACCCATCAGCTATAACACATCAATTAATCAAACTTAACCAAAATATAGACAATATGATCAATTTCTAACAATGTTCAAACAACAATATGAACACGGATGAACATCATAACAACAATATCACATGAACACGATTTTAACAACAATTCAACAACAAATCACATGAACACAAATTGAACAACAAAGAACAACTAAAATTTGATTGAACACTATTTTAGCAACAAACAATCCTATTTTCGGATTCAACAACAACAACAAACAAAGTATGAAGATTTCTAAATTCAATCATATTGAACTTAAAATCAATTCTAACAACATTACAACCAACAATTCCTATATTAAACTTTATGAGACAAATTCAAGGAAATAATCACAAATGGTAAACAAGAAATCAAGCTATACAAATTTCGGATTCAAGAACAATCCAAACAAAGTATGAACATGAATGAATCTATTTTAAGCAACAAACATGACGGATTCTAACGATTCAAACAACATTAATATTTTCTGAAAAATGCATAACACATGAAACAAATTGAAGAAATAATTAATTAAATTTCAATTTGAATCTAACAAACATTAAACCAACAAATATTCACTTAAACAACAATACAAACATGAAATAAACATGAAAAATAACTAATTAATCCTTCATTTGAAATCTGGAAAAATAATTTAACAAACAACACATGAACATGAACAAAACCAAAATCAAATATCTAAACATAAACATGAACAAAACAAACATTCGCCGATTTTAGATTCGAAAATATCAAACAAAATGCGGACAAAATAAAATTCAAAAAAACTACTAACCGGACTGAAACGAAGAGTGTATGGACTGACTCGACGACAAACATGAACCTACGAAGTTGACGCAACGCCAAAGCAGTAGCCATGGCGCGGGCAGCCGCGAATAAAATTCGAAGGTAACGCAGCGGCAACAGCAGTCGAAGGTAACGCAGCGGCAACAGCAGTCGAAGGTATCTGGACGGTGAGGTTGAATGAAGCTGAAGCAGCAGCGCAGAACGGGGGAGCTGGAGGATGAAGCAATAGCCGAAGAAGATGAAACAGCAGCTCGGAGGAAGGAGGAGAAGCAGCGGCGTCGGAGGGTTGTTTGGACGTGACTGCGTTCAGATAACGCAGCAGCTGCTGCTTGACGATGGTGAGGAAGATGAAGCGTGACGGGATAGTGACGAAGCAGCAGCAGCTGCGACGAGCAGCTTGGGACGAGGGTGATGGTTTGGGTCGTTTGGTCGTCGACTGGTTATGGTCGTAGATGGTGTTTGGACGGTGTTTGGGTGGTGTTCGACGAAGGGGGGGAGCTGGTGGTTGACGGGGCTAGTGAATGGCAGCCATAGGGGGGCAGCCATGACTGCTTGAGGTTGGGGGTCGTTTGGGGAGAAGACGAGAGAGAGAGGAGGGGGGGAAGGCGGATGACTTAGTTTTTAGGTTTTAGGGTTTTTTTTTTTAATTTTTGTTTTGTTTTGTAAAATGTAAGACAAAGGGGTTTGGGTCTTTTGGGTTATGGACTGGGTCGACCCAGTTCTAAATGGACTGGGTCGTAGGGAAGATTGGGCCATTTTTTGGGCCTGTGGCTTGAAATTGAAGAAGAGGCCTAATTCCGACTTTCTTTATATTTTCGCTCTCTTTTCTTCTTTTATTTTTTCTAAAACTAAATTATAAAAATACTTAAACTATTATTAAGAACTAAATTAAGTTATAAAAGCGCAAATTAACTCCCAATAACAATTAACGCACAATTAAGTATTAATTAAGCATAAAATTGTATATTTGGACATTAAATGCTAAAAATGCAAACGATGCCTATTTTTGTAATTTTTTATTTTTGTAAAACAAATTTAATTACTAAAAATTGTAGAATTAAATCCTATATGCAAAATGCGATATATTTTTGTATTTTTTATTAATTTAGCAAATAAACATGCATAGATAAATACAAATAATTATTCAAAATATCACAAAATATCACAAAATTGCACACCAAGAAAAATTACTTTATTTTTGAATTTTTTGGGAGTAATTCTCATATAGGGCAAAAATCACGTGCTTACAGCTGCCCCTCTTTGCCCGAAGACACGAAGGGTTTTCGTGCAAAGATAAAGCGAGCGATTTTTGCCCATCCGAGTACTCCGTGTGAAGCATTTTTTTTGAAAAAGATTTGACCGAACCTTTGCTTCAAAGGTTTCCTACATATCCTGGGCTAAACAGGAATCAGGTCAATGTAGTTCGGGAAATTTTGGTAGCTGGGACTACCGTTGGACTGCAATGTTACTGTTGTTGCATGCTATTACTACTGCTTACCGATCTTCTTGTTACACCGTGCTTAAAAGAAAACAAGAAGCTAGGCTAGAGTACAATTTGTTTTTGTTGCCTTTCTTCCTTGTCTGCTTGCATTTCTTCCGGTGCTTTTCTTCTTTTGACACATGCACTTGAGTTTGTGCTGTGACCTCTTGTTGCAACCTTCTGCTTCCCGGTGCCGGGGAATTTTATTGTTTCCTACTGGGGATTCCTATTGTAACCCTCTGTTTTATTGTCCTCTGACTTGATCTTGAAATGTATGCCTCTGTTATCTTGGCGGGCTCCCAACTTCAATACTTGAAAATTAAAGACTTGAAATATATGCTTCTGTTATCTGGGCGGGCTCCCAAGTTCAATGCTTGAAAATTAAAGACTGAAATGTATGCCTCTGTTCTATGGGCGGGCTCCCAAGTTCAATGCTTGAAAATTAAAGACTGAAATGTATGCCTCTGTTATATGGGCGGGCTCCCAACTTCAATGCTTGAAATGTAAAGACTGAAATGTATGCCTCTGTTCTATGGGCGGGCTCCCAACTTCAATAACTGAAATGTAAAGACTGAAATGTATGCCTCTGTTATCTGGGCGGGCTCCCCACATCAACAACAACTTTTAAAAATAAGCGTCACTCCTCTCTTCAGGCGGGCTCCTGACTTCAACAACAACTTTGAAAATAATCGCCATTCCTCTCTTCAGGCGGGCTCCTGACTTCAACAACAACTTTGAAAATAATCGTCATTCCTCTCTTCAGGCGGGCTCCTGACTTCAACCCATACAACGCCATTTCCTTTTCTTTAGGCTGGCAAGATTTCAACAACTTTTAAAAATGCCTTTCCTCTCTTCAGGCGGGCTCCTGACTTCAACAACTTTGAAAAAAATCGTCATTCCTCTCTTCAGGCGGGCTCCTGACTTCATCAACAACTTTGAAAATAATCGTCATTCCTCTCTTCAGGCGGGCTCCTGACTTCAACCCATACAACGCCATTCCTTTCTTTAGGTTGGCAAGATTTCAACAACTTTTAAAAATGCCTTTCCTCTCTTCAGGCGGCCTCCTGACTTCAACAACAACTTTGAAAATAATCGTCATTCCTCTCTTCAGGCGGGCTCCTGACTTCAACAACAACTTTGAAAATAATCGCCATTCCTCTCTTCAGGCGGGCTCCTGACTTCAACCCATACATCGCCATTCCTTTCTTTAGGTTGGCAAGATTTCAACAACTTTTAAAAACGCCTTTCCTCTCTTCAGGCGGGCTCCTGACTTCAAACCATACATCGCCATTCCTTTCTTTAGGTTGGCAAGATTTCAACAACTTTTTTAAAAATGCCTTTCCTCTCTTCAGGCGGGCTCCTGACAACAACTTTGAAAATAATCGCCATTCCTCTCTTCAGGCGGGCTCCTGACTTCAAACCATACATCGCCATTCCTTTCTTTAGGTTGGCAAGATCTCAACAACTCTTTAAAACGCCTTTCCTTTCTTCAGGCGGGCTCCGGACAACAACTTTGAAAATAATCGCCATTCCTCTCTTCAGGCGGGCTCCTAACTTCAAACAATACATCGCCATTCCTTTCTTTAGGTTGGCAAGATTTCAACAACTTTTAAAAATGCCTTTTCTCTCTTCAGGCGAGCTCCTGACTTCAACAATAACCTTTTTTAAAAATGCCTTTCCTCTCTTCAGGCGGGCTCCTGACAACAACTTTGAAAATAATCGTCATTCCTCTCTTCAGGCGGGCTCCTGACTTCAAACCATACATTGCCATTCCTTTCTTTAGGTTGGCAAGATTTCAACAACTCTTTAAAACGCCTTTCCTCTCTTCAGGCGGGCTCCTGACAACAACTTTGAAAATAATCGCCATTCCTCTCTTCAGGCGGGCTCCTGACTTCAACCGATAAATCGTCATTCTATTCTTCAGGGGGCTCCTGACTTCAACCATTTTTTTTTTCAAAAGTGCCATTCCTTTCTTTGGTTGGCACGATTTTAACAACCCTTTTTTTTTAAAAAAATGCCTTCTTCTTTAATTCTTCATCCTCATTCTCCAGGTGGACGCCTGATTTCTTCTTAAATTCTTCATCCTCGTTCTCTAGGTGGATGCCTGATTTCTTCTTCAATTGTTTCATCCTCATTCTCCAGGTGGACGCTTGATTTCTTCTTCAATTCTTCATCCTCGTTCTCCAGGTGGATGCCTGACTTCTTCTTAAATTCTTCATCCTCATTCTCCAGGTAGACGCCTGACTTCTTCTTTAATTCTTCATCCTCATTCTCCAGGTGGATGCCTGACTTCTTCTTCAATTTTTTTTTCAAATTATCCTAGGAGAAAATTCATCAGACTAGGATTTGATATCTTATCTTAGGAGAAAGATTCATCGGACTAAGATTTGATATCTTATCTTGGGAGAAAAATTTCATCGGACCAAGATTGTGACTCTAGGAGATAAATCGTCAGACTAGGTCCATTTTGTTGTGATCTTAGGAGAAAGATTCATCCGACTAAGATTTTATCTTGGGAGAACAATTTCATCAGACCAAGATTTTGACTCTAGGAGATAAATCGTCAGACTAGGTCCATTTGTTGTGATCTTAGGAGAAAGATTCATCCGACTAAGATTTTATCTTGGGAGAAAAATTTCATCAGACCAAGATTTTGACTCTAGGAGATAAATCGTCAGACTAGGTCCATTTGTTGTGATCTTAGGAGAAAGATTCATCCGACTAAGATTTTATCTTGGGAGAACAATTTCATCAGACCAAGATTTTGACTCTAGGAGATAAATCGTCAGACTAGGTCCATTTTGTTGTGATCTTAGGAGAAAGATTCATCCGACTAAGATTTTATCTTGGGAGAACAATTTCATCAGACCAAGATTTTGACTCTAGGAGATAAATCGTCAGACTAGGTCCATTTGTTGTGATCTTAGGAGAAAGATTCATCCGACTAAGATTTTATCTTGGGAGAAAAATTTCATCAGACCAAGATTTTGACTCTAGGAGATAAATCGTCAGACTAGGTCCATTTGTTGTGATCTTAGGAGAAAGATTCATCCGACTAAGATTTTATCTTGGGAGAACAATTTCATCAGACCAAGATTTTGACTCTAGGAGATAAATCGTCAGACTAGGTCTATTTTGTTGTGATCTTAGGAGAAAGATTCATCCGACTAAGATTTTATCTTGGGAGAACAATTTCATCAGACCAAGATTTTGACTCTAGGAGATAAATCGTCAGACTAGGTCCATTTTGTTGTGATCTTAGGAGAAAGATTCATCCGACTAAGATTTTATCTTGGGAGAAAAATTTCATCAGACCAAGATTTTGACTCTAGGAGATAAATCGTCAGACTAGGTCCATTTTGTTGTGATCTTAGGAGAAAGATTCATCCGACTAAGATTTGATATCTTATCTTGGGAGAAAAATTTCATCAGACCAAGATTTTGACTCTACAAATTTGTTTTTGGTTTTTTTTTTCTTCAACACTGCTGGGGATAAAAGTGTTATCTTCTTGGGATAACGTTGTTGAGGATAACGCTACTGGGGAATTTTATCCCTTCAAATCGATGCTTCATTCTTTTGGAAGCTGCTGGGGATGATAATGGATCTTTGCCTTTCTGAGCACAAGTGTCATCCCTTTATTCTGTCTGCTGGGGATAACTTCCTCCATTGGAAACTTATTATGTTGGGGGCAACCCTGGTTCAAAGACCACTTCCTTGGTGCTATTTTTATTCTTCCCCAAATGGGTACCTGATTTTCCAGAAAATTTTCTAACTGAAAAGAAAATTTTCTGCCCCAGTTTGACAATCTTTCTTGTGGCATGCATTTCCGTCATCAATGCCACTTCCTTTACCTGTTTCAATTTAAACAAAATTTGTTAGTTTAAAACGCGGTGGTTGGTTGTGATACTCCCACTGGGATGGTTTTCCCTTTTCCCTTCCTTGCTCTGCATTCCACAACTTGTTGGGGATGATATTATTTGCTGGGGATAATCCTTTTCTGCTGGGGATATCCCTCTTCTTTCGTGGCATGGCTCGGAAACTTGCATTTTCCCGACCTTTTAGTCTCGCATGAATTTCCCAAATCATGCTTATTGTTTTTCTTGTTTTGTCCACGGGCTCTGGTCTTGAGGTTTAATAACCTTTGATTTCGGAAAGGATATCCCTCTTGACACTCGTCAATCCTTTTGCTGGGGATATCTTTCTTGACACTGGCCTTGCGCTTGTTCCTTACTGACTATATCACTTGGATGTACTAGTCAGATCTTATCTTGGAAAGTTGATGGTCTACTTTGAAGTCATTTCCCACTGGTCTCGACCAAACAGACTCTACTGGGGAAATTTCTATGAAAGGAAAAGATAAAAGGGAACAAAATAAAAGACAAAGGAAAAAATGACTCTTTAACAAAAGAAACTATAAATAAAACCTATCAAATGAAAACACTGACTCTAATGGTCATGACATGCATATGTGGCCTATCCTTCGTCATCAATCGTCTTTCAAGGTCTTCCCTTGACTATCCCCCATCTGATTCCCAATCTTATTCGACTTGTAGTGCCCGAAGGGTTTTCACTATCAAGCCTCTCTCATTTTGGGTTTTCTCTCAGCTTTCATCGCCTTATGGTGTCCGTGAAGATTTTCACCGATAAGACTCTCTCATTTATATCACTTTCCAGCTGGGGATTTGGAGTGTTGTCGGTATGATTCTCTCTGCTGGAGATTAGAGTTCTTTCTGCTGTGGAACAGAATGTTATGTTCGTCGGTAAGATTCTCATTTTTCTGACTTGGCATCTTTTGCAGACTGATCAGAAGGTCTTTCTTTGGACCGTAATGTGGGTTTTGGATAGGCTAGAAATAAAGGGTATTAAAGGCTCAAAAAAACTAAATAAATTTGGGGTTCAAAATTACAACCTTCGAAATCATATTTGTTTACAACAAGCGCAACCCTTGCCCCGGTTTCTTGCTTGGGGATTATTTATTATTATATTTTTTTAAATTTTTTTTTGTTACACTATGCACACCATGCACACTATGCACCCTATGCACCCTATGACCGAGCCGTGAAGCGCCTACGTATCCTGTTTGAGGAATCAGGTCAAACGTAGTTCCCAATTCCTCTTTTTCATTTGACTTTCTTTTTTTTCTTTTTCTTTTTCGTTTTTTTTTTTTGATTTTTTCTTTACCTTCCAGGCTCGTATTTCCTAGTCATTGCTATTAATTCCGAACGAGGGGTATGAAAGAAAATAAATAAGGCTCAAAAGGGGTAACGAAGGATAAAGTGTTTAGGTAGCAGAACAAAATGCCTTCGTCATTCCAGTCTTCAAAACATGCCAAGTGCAAACAACACAATTGAACATAGATTTATAGTCTCTTCCGATGGTGCTGGACTTGACAATTATGTTAAACACTTGCTTTTTCATTTGTCATTTCTAAAGCACTGCTGGGCGACACTCTCACTCTCATGCACAACCCTCATGCCAATTTGGCGAATCTTGCATTTAACAGTTTTCTTTATGTTTTACTTGCCCCAGTTCCACATGGCTCGGGTTTCAAATAATATCAAACTGTTCTTATTTCCCTTAAATGCTTTGATCACCTCTCCAGGATTTTATGATTAACTTTAAAGACTAGGCCCAAACTGTGTGCGCATGTCATGTCCCTAGAATCGGCATTGAACGAAAATGACAAAAGGACTAAATAAAAAGATGACTGGAAATAATAAAAGACCGGCTTTTGTATTAGACTTCCGGCGAAATGGTTAGAAAAACAAACAAAACAACCAGAATAAAATCTTAACACAACATCAACGAGACTTAAACAAACTGATACGACAAAAATGGAAAGATAAGAAGGTTTGACACAAGACAATATTCGGATTACAACCCTAAGAATAATCCGGATAACAGAAATGACAACAAAATAAACCACCAACAGCTTCTCTCTTGCTAACCAAGGAACGGAGCGTCCTCCCATTTTATCAAAATTGGCATCTTAGCCACTAAGCTTTGCATTAGTATTGCCAAGACCATTATCAGCTTCCATATCATCAACCTCCGTCAACAAGTTCTCGATAGGGTTTGAGTGCTCCATGTTACTGTTATCGATCACAATCCGCCCTTCTTGGATCATTTTCTCTACTTCCCTTTTCAAATTACGACAACTCTCAATGTTGTGCCCTATGACATTGGAGTGGTACGCGCATTGCGCTGCCGGATCAAAGTTTCTTGCATGTGGATCTGGAGTATATGCGGGGAGCGGCTCAATCAAGCCAGCATGCTTTAGCCTTTCAAACAGACTTGCATAAGATACTCCGATAGGGGTGAGAGCCTTTCCTCGTTTCAGCAACCTTTCGTTCCTAAATGCTTGATTGGGCCGGAAACCTGATCCAGGGGGCTTCCGGTAGGCTTGTGAGGGTGGATAGGCCTTCTGTGGAGCTGGGTATTTGGAAAGTGAAGCCCATCTTTGGGAACCTCGTGGAGAGAAGTAGCATTGGGGAGGGGAGTAGCGTGGACGAGTGATGGAGCTACTCGGGTAGCTAGGAAAGCTGTCATAAGTGGGTTGGGATGGAGAGTATGGGGGATGGGTAATGCCAGAGTTTGAAAAGCTTGGCGGTGGTGGGGGTGGTGCTTTCCCAGTTATCCATGCCTGATACATGTCTGCCACATGTTGTCTAAGCATTTTCACTTCTTCTACCAACCCGTTGTTCTGTTCGACCAATTGTTGTCGGTCATCAGTACCGACCCATCCTGTTTTGATGTTCTGTGTCATTTGCTTTGCAGGGAGGAGTTACCACAACCAACCACTTTTCTATATATGAACACAACAAAAGGAAGCCAGCACATTAGTGTCAGGGCATTTGACAGATAATCATATATTAGAGATGCAATGCACCTAAGCAGTTAAACTGTTCTATCAGAAATGCGATGCACTTGCGCTTTCCTTTATTTTTCTTTCTTCCCTTTTTTTTTCTTTTTCAGTGGTGGTCGAATCTTATAGAGATTGCCTATGTATCATGACCCCGCATGAATCAGACCTTGCGTAGTTCGGACCAATAAAAGATAAGCAATACTAATCATTTTTTTTTCAATTTTCATATTGGGTTTCAAAGGTTTAAAAATGACCTACAAACTTGAAAATCAAACGACCCACATATTATAATCAAAAGTTTTACAAACTCCAAAACAAACGGCCAGCTTCCTTTCTCCGTTTGACAAATGCAACCAAACGGTTATTTTTGCAAATGTGGCCCCGTCCAAATTTTGAGGCCGGAGAGGATTATTTTATGACACTTTACACACTTGTCCGTTCTTTTACGAAAATAGCCTTTCGACAACTGAAAGATACTCTGAGGCTATTTCGGCAAGAACGGTTTAAGACGCGGCCGAAGCTGGCTCGGCTTATTATGACAAAATTCAAACGGCACCTGACCGCCGACTATTATTTTTTTTTATTTTTTTTTTTCAAATTATAATAAAAACCTAGTGTTGCAAACACGGCCCTTCAGCGCCTCGGGGACGAAGATTTTTAAGGCTGTGTGGGTCAACTAGACCAAAATCCTAAACATGACCCAAAAGGTGGTTGTTTATGCAAAGTCGGCCTTCTGGCGTCCCATTCGGGAACATTCGGCTATGTCTTGATAAAACAACGTCACCCGACTTCTTTATGACTCTTAAAATTTGACATATTTTTTTTTTGGCTATTTTGTTTTAGCAAAAAGTGGAGGCTGGACACTGCACGACTTATTTATGAAAAAAAATTAAAATTTTGACATGTTTTTTATTTATCTATTGGTTTTTGGCTATTTTAGCAAAAATGGGGGTTGGACCCGATGAGGGTTGCCTACGTATCTCGCATCCGGTGAGAATCAAACCCGCGTAGTTCGGGCCGGTCATGAATAAAGTAAATAAACTGATTTTAAATTATGATTATTTTTGAATTTGTAAAAGAACTACTTTAAAAGAAGAAAGGAAGTATATATATATATATATATATATTATTTTTATTTTGGATTTTTGATTGATTTTGTTTTTGAAAGAAAGACTTCTAAAAATTTCTTTTCTTTTTATTTGAACTTTGAGAATTTCAAAAGTAAAAGGAAGTTTTTTTTTTCGAATTTCCATTTGTCTCTTTTTTTATTCTAAAGAAAAAAATATTTTTGGAATTTTACTTTTGATAAAAGAAATGCTTCTAAAAAATATTTTTTGAATTTTGAATTTTCTTTTCAATTTTGAAAGAAGAATCAAAATATTTTCGGATTTTTTTTCTTAAAAGAAAACATTTTTATTATTTTTGTTTTATCAACAATGGAAAATAAAGATATTTATATTATTTTTTGCAAGACATATTTTTTTTGGAATTTTATTTTGAATTTTCTTGGCAAGACAAATACTCTTTGCAACAAATAAAGATATATATATCTTTTGGAAATAAAAAAAAACTTTTCGGATTTATATGTATATATATAGATATATATATATATATATATATATATATATTTGCGACAAATAATGAAAGACTTTTTTTTATTTATTTTTTTATTTTTTGCATTTTCATAAGCAAATAAATAAAATAAAAAAACCATTTTAAAAATAAGACTCTTTTTTATTTTTATTTTTTATGGCAAGACAAACTATATTTTTTTTTAATTTGTTTTTTTAAAAAACAAGACAGAACAACGACTCTTTTTTTTCCTTTGCTTTTAATAAAACAAACTAATAAAACATTTTTTTTTCATTTTCTTAAAATTTCTGCAGAGTTTTGACAGTTATTTGGGCATTGTTTTTTTTTCAAAAATAAACAATCAATTCCCTAACCGCTATTTCTTTTTTTTCAATTTTAAAATATTATTCCTGATATTCAAAAGTCAGTCAGCACACAAGTACGAATCAAATAAATGCGCAAGTAGGAGCAAGTAAGATGCATCAGGATGGTCATTTTCATTTTTGGTACACCTGTCCTAGACAGACTCAACCCCTGTGTTGAGCCTCCAAAGTCAAATGCACGTGATGCAAACAAACGTTCCTACTAGGGATCTGGCATGAAGCTGAGTTATTCTAAGTGAAAAAACCTGAGGTATATTGTTCTAGCCCTGGCTCACCCAAGTGGACAGCTTGAGCCGAAATGGGGGCAACGTACCGGGAGCACGAAAGTCTGCCCGGCCTAGTTACTTGTCCCAACTTCGTCTTATTTGGTATGACTTCTAACAGAAAGGTGGGCCACGCGCACGTGTGCACCATAAATTTAGAAGACTCAGAAAGAAGGAGGTTTCGTAGCAGTTGTATATATTCATAATTCAAATAATATTAAAGCGGTAAAAGTGTCATTTAGCACATTGGGCATATATCATGTAAAAAAATCAGATAATAAATAAAGCCAACTATAACAATTATTTTAAGCTCAAATTCTTGAACCCTGAACCAGTGGTTCTGAGAATTTCCCCAGCAGAGTCGCCAGAGCTGTCGCACCTCCTTTTTACATACCCGAGAGGGTGCGTAGGGAGTTTTCTCCAATTAAAGGACAGTCGAAACGGGATTTGTTTGTTTGTTTCAGAGTCGCCACCTGGGAATTTTATGGCGTCCCAAGTCACCGGTTTTAATCCCTGAATCGAGGAGAATATGACTCTATCTATTTAACAGTCTGCGCACCAGAAATCCGGATAAGGAATTCTGTTAACCCGGGAGAAGGTGTTAGGCATTCCCGAGTTCCGTGGTTCCAGCACGGTCGCTCAACTGTTATATTCGGCTTGATTATTTTGATTTGTAAAATACATTTTTATTGCATGATTTTATTGTTACCGCTTCTATTTAGATTTAAAGACCCTTCTTTGAATCGAATCACGCGTACGTGTATCCGTTTTATATATTATATATATTTTAACGTGAAAAATCGTGTCACGCGTACGTATACACAATGATATTGATAATATAATAATTATTATTTTTTTCGAAATTTTTTATTAATAAAAAAAAGACTAATTCGAAATTGTGCTTAAAATAAAATTAAGAACGTTCGTCGCTCTTGTATAATTAAATATTGAACCGCACATCTCAGAGTTATATGAAATTAATATTGATATTCTCCGAAGAGCCCCTTTTTTATTAAATGTTCGTTCGAAGTTGCGCGAACGCATAATCCGAATTGCTTTTAGAAATATAATCAGGTTACGCGAACGCATCCCTAAGCACGCAAAATATTCTTAATAGTAGTATAGATTTTCCATAAATTGTTGAATGTTAACCGCAAATTATATTTTTTGCGTAAGAATTATATTTCTCCAAGCCATTCAAATTTAAAAGGGTAAAAATAAACGTGGGATTAATAATACCATTTTTCCGTAAATACAATATATGCATACCCAAAAAATGAATTGCATATAAAACTAGGAAAGAGAATTAATTTGATAAACAAACTAATAGTTTTCGAAGAAATTATATCTCCTTCTCATCTACTTGTTTTTAGTCCAAAGTTATAATGGTTTGGTTAATGTTTGCAATGGAAGATAAGAGTCAAGTTGATAAGAAAAAAAGAAATATTACAAACTGATTCAATAAAATTGCTTTATATACAACGTAGTTGTTCGTCGGAACCATTCATAATATTTTAACGTCGTAACAAGCTAATCAATTCGTCGGAACCATTCATAATATTTTAACGTCGTAACAAGCTAATCAATTCACCTTTCTTATGGTTATACATATACCCGTTATCTTACCATATATGAACATACAACTTATATCAATCTAAACCAAAATCAGATTTTTTACAAGATATACTAATAATGTAATTTCTTGATACTTCCATTCTACTTTACATTTAGCTAACAATATTACGGGATGTAATTAATGGCCCATTTTATGCCATGTTCCCTACCTTTGATATTTCAATCATGACTTCACTTAATGAAAATTCCGAAATAGATGATATTATTACAACGCTTAAACGAACTTTAAGAGGTAACAATTATCTTATATTCATTACGCCAAACGTACTACTATATTAATCAACTGAAACAAAAACCAAATTTTTAACTAATGAACTTGAACGAATGGAAAACAGAATTATAATTCCCGAACTTCATTAATTTGTCATGTTGAAGCTTTTCGTGACATGAATTTACAGATATGTACCTGATATTGGAAGCAAAAGAAAATGAAGATGAGAATCAGCAGCAGTAATAACAGTACAACAGCAACAACTGCCCAGCAACAGTAACAACCCAGTAACAGACCGGTGGAGTAGTAATCCCAAAAACAAAAGCCTTAAGCTTTAAATGAAACAACAATCATTAATACTAATTTCAAACAAAGAAAGAAAGCAGTAGATTTTTAGTTTTATTTTTATTTTGAAAGCTTAAATATTTTTCGGAATTTTTCTCTCTTCTATTCTCTGTCCGTTTTTTCTCTCTATCTGTGTGTGTATTTTTTCTCTCGTATCTCTTTCTATATTCTCTTCTTTTTATCTTCTTCTCTGTCTTGTGTTCAAGACTTCACATATATAACCCATCCCATAAACCTTTCAATTAATTAAAATCCATACTTTTTCTCTACCCAACCCATTATCTTTCCACTCATCCCCATTACATTAAATAAACATATCACACCACCCCATTATATTTTGTCCCCCATGCTTCATTTAAAATAATGCAAGATTCCCCCTTTAAATTAAATCTTGTCCCCCCTTTATATTAAACAACTATATCACAACCCACCCCATTTCATTTTGTCCCCCATGCTTCAAATAAACAATTTCAAAATGTACAATTCCTAAACTACCCCTCACGACCTTACTGAAATTACCAAACTACCCCTGAACGTACTACAAATTACCAAACTACCCATCAGCTATAACACATCAATTAATCAAACTTAACCAAAATATAGACAATATGATCAATTTCTAACAATGTTCAAACAACAATATGAACACGGATGAACATCATAACAACAATATCACATGAACACGATTTTAACAACAATTCAACAACAAATCACATGAACACAAATTGAACAACAAAGAACAACTAAAATTTGATTGAACACTATTTTAGCAACAAACAATCCTATTTTCGGATTCAACAACAACAACAAACAAAGTATGAAGATTTCTAAATTCAATCATATTGAACTTAAAATCAATTCTAACAACATTACAACCAACAATTCCTATATTAAACTTTATGAGACAAATTCAAGAAATAATCACAAATGGTAAACAAGAAATCAAGCTATACAAATTTCGGATTCAAGAACAATCCAAACAAAGTATGAACATGAATGAATCTATTTTAAGCAACAAACATGACGGATTCTAACGATTCAAACAACATTAATATTTTCTGAAAAATGCATAACACATGAAACAAATTGAAGAAATAATTAATTAAATTTCAATTTGAATCTAACAAACATTAAACCAACAAATATTCACTTAAACAACAATACAAACATGAAATAAACATGAAAAATAACTAATTAATCCTTCATTTGAAATCTGGAAAAATAATTTAACAAACAACACATGAACATGAACAAAACCAAAATCAAATATCTAAACATAAACATGAACAAAACAAACATTCGCCGATTTTAGATTCGAAAATATCAAACAAAATGCGGACAAAATAAAATTCAAAAAAACTACTAACCGGACTGAAGCGAAGAGTGTATGGACTGACTCGACGACGAACACGAACCTACGAAGTTGACGCAATGCCAAAGCAGTAGCCATGGCGCGGGCAACCGCGAATAAAAGTCGAAGGTAACGCAACGGCAACAACAGTCGAAGGTAACGCAGCGGCAACAACAGTCGAAGGTATCTGGACGGCGAGGTTGAATGAAGCTGAAGCAGCAGCGCAGAACGGGGGAGCTGGAGGATGAAGCAATAGCCGAAGAAGATGAAACAGCAGCTCGGAGGAAGGAGGAGAAGCAGCGGCGTCGGAGGGTTGTTTGGACGTGACTGCGTTCGGATAATGCAGCAGCTGCTGCTTGACGATGGTGAGGAAGATGAAGCGCGACGGGATAGTGACGACGCAGCAGCAGCTGCGACGAGCAGCTGGGGACGAGGGTGATGGTTTGGGTCGTTTGGTCGTCGACTGGTTATGGTCGTAGATGGTGTTTGGACGGTGTTTGGGTGGTGTTCGACGAAGGGGGAGCTGGTGGTTGACGGGGCTAGTGAATGGCAGCCATGGGGGGCAGCCATGGCTGCTTGAGGTTGGGGGTCGTTTGGGGAGAAGACGAGAGAGAGAGGAGGGGGGGAAGGCGGATGACTTAGTTTTTAGGTTTTAGGGTTTTTTTTTCTTTTTAATTTTTGTTTTGTTTTGTAAAATGTAAGACAAAGGGGTTTGGGTCTTTTGGGTTATGGACTGGGTCGACCCAGTTCTAAATGGACTGGGTCGTAGGGAAGATTGGGCCATTTTTTGGGCCTGTGGCTTGAAATTGAAGAAGAGGCCTAATTCCGACTTTCTTTATATTTTTGCTCTCTTTTCTTCTTTTATTTTTTCTAAAACTAAATTATAAAAATACTTAAACTATTATTAAGAACTAAATTAAGTTATAAAAGCGCAAATTAACTCCCAATAATAATTAACGCACAATTAAGTATTAATTAAGTATAAAATTGTATATTTGGACATTAAATGCTAAAAATGCAAACGATGCCTATTTTTGTAATTTTTAATTTTTGTAAAACAAATTTAATTACTAACAATTGTAGAATTAAATCCTATATGCAAAATGCGACATATTTTTGTATTTTTTATTAATTTAGCAAATAAACATGCATAGATAAATACAAATAATTATTCAAAATATCACAAAATTGCACACCAAGAAAAATTACTTTATTTTTGAATTTTTTGGGAATAATTCTCATATTGGGCAAAAAATCACGTGCTTACATCCACCAATCACTCCTCAAAAGAGGGGTCGCACGTGATATTAGCGCACCGGTCATCATATCCATATTCTACCCTTCCCACCCCGTTAAGGTATTAAAGCGTGGAATGGTATTGTTACTTATTGCATGCTATTACCCGCCCCAATCCTATCAGTCTCGGAGGCATTGAGACTACTAATCCTACAGGGTAAGGAGTAGGCTGAACCCTGAGGTTTAAAGGATAAAATGCTAAGCGACATACATAACAAATAGGACCGCACATAAGGGAGCTCCTTACAAATCCCTCCACAAGTGAACATGTAATCAGCACGTCTCAAACGCATTTAAGGTCTCGAAGATGGGAGTTTTCAGAAAATAGGAATAGATAACAGCAGTTGAGTTTAGCGACAGATAAAAAAAATCGTTAAAGCATGGTTTTTGAAAATCAAGTAGTGACAGTGGCTTAATGAGGTGCTGGACAAGTATTCAAAATAGCACGATTCTGGGCAGAGAATGGTAACCCAGTAGTTTGAAAACATAATAGAACAAGAATCAGAAAATCAGTGAGAGTAAATAGATGCACAATTTCAAGATTTTGTTTCCAGATAGAGCGGGAGTTTTAAAAAAACAAGAGTGAACTTCAGCAAGAATGGGAGCAGCAGAGTTCAAAATTATAAGAGGTTGATCGGTCTTAAACCGGTAAAACATGATTAATCGATTCTTATTAGGCCTAAAGTTTGTCTAGGTGTCGTATGCGTTATCTAATTATCTTAAAGGGTGAACATGCATATCGATTTTTTTAGTTGTAAGAGGGATAAACAAACAGTTAACCATACTTGTATTATTAGATTAAGCATGCTAATGAGGCGTTTAACAATTGCAACTCAGACAAGTATAAAACCCTAAACAACAGGATGTCTAATGCACATAGGAGTTCCTAAAACATGATTTCCAAATGCTAATGATTATGAGAATGCAGCAGTAGCCATTATAACAGTTTTTTGCCTATTATTAATTGATCATAGTTACGAAATGAATATAACAACAGGCTGAAAGTAAATAACCTAGAACAGGATTTCTAATGTGTGAGATGCATGTCCTATACAGGTTATCTATTGCGCAGATAAATAAATAGAGTCCTATAAGCATGTTTTCTGGAAACAAACCCAGGCAAGGCTTCAGTGACCGTCTTGCATGGTGAAGACCCATGAAGTGTCATGAATGAAAGGATCCGATGAGGTAAGGCTTCAAGGCGGCTGGTGGTTGAAAGAGGCGAGGCTGGAGGTGGCCGGAGAGATGGTGAAGGCCATCGGAGAAGAAGAACCAGAAGGTTCTAGAGAAAAGGTGGAGAGGAAGAGACGGATAGATAGAGAGACCGATCTCAAAAAGTGAGGGGTCAGGAGGGGTAGGTGAGAGTTTAATTAAGGAAAAGGGATCTGGGCCGTTGATCTTATTTGATCAATGGCTCAGATTAGTTCGGAGTTGGGTTGGGTTAGTTTAAAGTTGGGCTGGGGCGAATTTGGTTGGGTCTTGGGTTAAATTAAATCTTATGGGGGTGGGGTTAAATTGGGGCTAAAATTGAAATAATAATAGGCTATGTGTTAAATAGCCAATTTTCCCCTTTTATTTTATATAAAATAGTTAAAATAATTTTAAAAACAAATTAAAAGCACTGAACTAATTAATAATATATAAATATTAATATAAAAATACTGAAAATAATTTTATAATTATAAAATGTTGTTAATCGTAAAATAGGTTATAATTGCACTTATATGCAATTTAGCCTTAAAAATACCCAATAAATTTGGAAAAATATGCAAAAATCAACTTAATTATATTTTGGTGTAAATATGATAATGGAAATAAATTATTCACAAAAAAAAATGATAATTTTGAGAGCAATTACTGGATTTTGTACTGCTGAAATAGACAATAAACTAATTTTAAAATCTTAAAAATTAGGGAAAAATACCAAAACTCTTGGGCATGCTCATATATTGTCACAACCCAAAATTCCAACCCGGTCGTGATAGCGCCTCTCGTGAGGACAAGGCCAGCCAATCAACAAAACAGTACATCTCTTTATATTTACTTAGCAGGAATAAGTCTAAATCATGGGCAATATAATCTTAAATGCGAAATAAATATGATAGAACAAGGAAAACCCTCCCAACTCAGCCCGAAATCGGGGTGTCACAAGTCATGAGCTACTACAGAGTTTACTAATATTTTACAAAGTCTGGAATTATCATAAATAACAAAGATAAGGGAGAAAATGGGGTTGCAGACGTCAACAACTACCTCGTTACTCCTAGTCACCACCTGGTCTGGAAAGAATCAGCGTTCAGGAGCGAACTCAGCTC